>NC_054743.1:49530958-49835276 GCF_018143015.1 Lytechinus variegatus
TACTAAACATAAGACCTGAAAAAACGAGAAAGACGAAGTTCTCTTATTTCTGATGAGTCGAGAAACTTCATTCGGAATGGAGCTAGGTTGGAGTCAACTCTGTTCCAAGCCAAATGGCTCGTTTCCGAGTTACTTTGACGAGAAATCGAGTGTCACCCTGTTCCGAGTCAAATTCATATGAGTCACTTTATCTCGGATAACAGTTGTCTCCCAGCTGACGCCAGTCCGCCGAGTCAAATTTGACTCCGCAGAAAATAAGAATATGAGGGGTAGAAATAAATTTTCTGGGAAAGAATATTGAAAGTGGCGAAGTAAATTGGGATAATAGATTTCAGTAAGATACTTCTCCTAATAAAGAATAAGAAGTTTAATACGTCTGTATGTACGCGCATCAAACCCCAGATCTGTCTGTCTCTTTCACGTTTTGGCTTTCAACCGTTTTTAGGCTTGTCTAATTCTCATCGAATCTCCTCCATAATATGTCGCACTAAAGCTTTTTTGTGATCAATTTGGGCGTCATGTATCACGAGGCTTGTCCGAAGAAAAGAACTTTTGAAAAGAAAAAAGTAGGGCACTTAGGCAGATGGACAAGCGCAGAGAAAAAAAAGACGATTTTTTTTTTTTTTTTTTTTTTGGGGGGGCTACAGAAAAACAGAGTTTCTGCAATGTGAGTGGTAGTGTACAAAGATGGGGTTCGTTGAAGAGTCGTTGCGGGTTTGGCAAGGGTATGGGGAGGATTTGAAATTGCTGAAATTCATCGCGAAAATGGGTTTCGCCCAATTCCCTTGGGTGCCGGGTAAGCTGTAACGTTGAGAGAGCAAGCTGGACTGAGTGAGCGCCTTGCCGGGGTCGCAACCCGCCTGAAGGCACGCGGCCGAGCGGCGAGGTGCCTCCGTGCACCGCCGCAGACATAGCAGGGATTGAATATGTCACAGAGCTCGAATGCGAAGCTCCATCGCTGCAATCAAAATCGGACGGTGCAAAGCTTTCGAATATCTCCCGCTCCTTGAATTTCAGACTCGAAAGGCGGAGAACTTGGTTCGCGAAAACTGACTCTCCTTGCACACAAAAGAGGATTTATATCCTCCATTTTCATGCTCAACTTCGATGCCTTCTTATACTTTTTTCTGTCTCTCTCCCTCTCTCTAACGTTTCTTCAGTCTGAGGCCTGGCGCTTTTTAAGAAGGGCGAGCGTTTTTAGAGGAAAGCCGAGCGGAGACTCGAGGGAATTGCTCCCCGTTGCTCCCCGGCTGGATGCGTAGCTCGAGCCGGGGATACGACCCCGTAATCCAGCGGAAAGCAGAGGATCAACTGATGATGCACGCGCCGGGAATGGGAAGATTGGCGGAGAGCTTTTGTCCCTAAACTGAACCGTTTGTTTGAAGTTCAGACATACGGAGAAAACGTGGCGCCTGCATGCTCGTTCGAGAAAGAGGATGGGGTAAACGTAAACAAGAAATAAAGAGATAGAAAGAGCTAAAACTAGGTACTGTTATGTAAAGAGGTTGATAATAAAATGAGAAGATGGAAAGTAAATGGGTGGTACAAAAAAGGATAAGAGAGATAAAAGAAGAAAAATCAAAATAAAATTAAAAAAACAGTGTGTAAAGAAATTAATGAAAATAAAGACAGACATAATATATATATATAGAGAAAGAGAGAGAGAGATTGACAGAGATAGATAGATAGATATAGATAGATAGAGACAGACGGAGAAATATAAGATTATAAATAGATTATAAGACACCATACTGATGTGTAGAAAGGGAATAGATTGAGAGTGAGACAGAGAGGGAGAGATAAATTAATTTGATTTACAACAGAGTACCTCAAAATAATTCGAAACATCAATAGAAGCCGTTTCCTGTAGAACTTTATTCAGTGTAATTATACAAAGACGAATGATCAAGAGGGATAAAGTCAAGGATCAGAAATCGATGTGTGTGTGTGAGAGAGAGAGAGAGAGGGAGAGAAGCAGAAAGGCAGACAGAAAGAGTGACACCCACACTCACACCCTAGACACGCACACAAACACACACACACGGGTAGAAATAGAGGAGAGGTGCATGCGCAGAGAAACTCAGAATAACACATCTCGTAGATTTCGAGCAGTATTATAAAGACTAACGAAAGAAGATGAATAAAAAACTAATAGCAAACTCACTGGGCAAAGAGAAGACGGGGATTTTCCCCCATGAAGCTTATTCAAACAGAATTCTGAATAAGCTTCCTTCCTTAAATGTCTTCAATGAAGAACGGTTAAAGAAATACGCTAACAAACTTAAAACATGCAGAAATCGAAAAGGAATGAGCAAACAGAATGCTAAATGAGTAATAAATACGACCAAATGATGTCTGTTTCATATTATGCAAGGCCGTCTCAATTATGGACGAATAAAGTCAAGTTGCCTATCAATATTGAATGGCGTGTTTCAAAATAGCGATACATCATCAGAAAGGCATTTGGCGGAACTGGTATAGAAATTAAACCGCTAACTCTAAGTCTTGCGGACGGAGCTTCGTGGCGTACGTAAAAAAAGTAAATGAGCCGAATTAGTAAACGGTAATGTACACGCCGCTTGAATAAAGATGAAGAATAATTTTCCGAGGTTGGATAAGGTTTGTTAGTTGCCACTTGAGAAGAAATATGTAATGATACTCTTTGACGAGGCGAACCCCTAAACGGTGTATGAGATGCTAAAGAGTAAGTGGAGAAGCTTTTGAATCCATAAACATATGTTGAAATCAAATGAGAGGATCAAGCGAGAGAATGAGAGAGAGAGAAGAGGGGAAAAGAGATTATGAGTTTCAGAAAATGAGCGGTCACTTCTCAAGAATAAGAATAGTTTTTGTATAAATCCTATTTTTTCTCTCTCATCTGCAACCAGTTCGTCTGCTTACCAGTATTGTGTTGTCCTTTAGCCCGTTTTCAATTTGGTCTAAAAAGACTACACCCGTTTGCTCTAACACCACTTAATCTTCTGAAGGTTTCCATGGTGAAGAAGAAGAAATAGTGTATACGTTTCACGGTACACCATGCATGTATCTATCTTGGGCAATTCATTCTCTTGAAGACGACAAGAACACACCTGTCGAAACGTCGAGTTTTGGGTGGTCCTTTTCAGGACCAACAATTGCACAAGAAAGACACATGGTGTACCTACTACACTACCACTTACTTAGTAAACACTCTAAAACGTTTATCCAATATTGGATAAAATGAGGAAAATGTACATTGGCCGGGTGAAATTAAATATAAGTTTTACTCAATGTTGCGTTGTAATTTACCATTACTGAAAACATACATTTTGACCAATACAGGGGGAAAAATTACACAGTAAACATGCGTGATTCCGTTCTACTCAATGTTGGGTAAATTTATACTCAATCTTTTTAAGAATGACATGAACTGATAATGAATCAGATCATCTGAGGAAGTGCAAAACAGACAGTAGACCAAATGGAAATTAGGCTGTTCAGTTTATTAATACTAACTTAATATTAGACCGTGTTGTGAGTACCAAACGATAATTGTATTTATTTTGTTTAGCCCAAATGAAATTATTAAATTATCTGAGAAATAGACCATTACAGTTCGAAGTCCAAATGAACATGTTATTCTCAAGGGGCACCGAACCTGGAGCTGATGGTCGCAGCGCCCCCCCCCCCACACACACACACAAAACGCCCTCTCTCCACCTCCCTCCCCCCCCTCTCCACCTCCCTCCCTCTCTCTCTCTCTCTCGCACACACTCACACACACACACACACACTTTTCAATAAACGTTTACAAGAACAATAGCAAAAATCGTTGTTTCCATGCGTGGTCAGCCCTTCCCCCTCCAACTTTGGCTCAGCTCCTACTTTCAAAACCGCTCCGCGGTCTCTGATTATTATCTAATAGATGTTAAATGAAAATGAAGCCCGTGACACAAGATCGCTTGTGCATAAACAGAAAAATCTAAGAAAACGATAAACGAGAATTAAGAAAAAAAATTGAATCAATAAAAGAAAGAAGTTTAGATCATTATTGTAATGTAGATCATATCCCATTGTCAATACGACAAATAATTATGTGTGATGTCACATGTGAATAACTTTCCCATTAGTTTTCTATTCTATATGTTTCATTTAAAATGCCTCCTTTATAACATCTATTAGTAGATCATGTATTCTTTCTATAGGAGGACATGTAAAGGGAAAGTTGTCCACATGTGACATCACACATCCTTGTTGCATTACCAATAGGACTCGGATCTCCACAGCATTAGTGATCGCAATATTAAAATGCTCAAAACTTTCTCATTATTTGTCAGATATTTCTCAAACTTGCTTTGATCTTATTCCTTGATTTTTCTGTTTTCGCAAAACCCAACTAGTTCCAAAGGTTTCATTTCCCTTTAAAAAGGCTCGGTTCGTTCCTGCGGCTACGAAATAAAAGTACAATATTTCAACCTACATTACGATAACGCTACCCATCAGTTTTTGTCCTCAATTTTTACCCTGAGATATCAATTTGCGTTAAGCTAATCTAATACAAAAATCAAGCTAAAACATAGACAAAATTGATAGATAACTTAATAAGATTAACCTAATATTCCTTTATCGGAGCGGGATTGTTCATATCATCGATTAAAATATGAGCCTGAATTCAATGGGTTCCGTATACAAGATGGCGCTTACCGCTCACTTTCATGGAATATATTAAGCGATCTACTTAAACAGTAGGAGGGTTATTCTCACCGGATTACTACGAAATATAGACCATATTATAAGGACAATAAGATGCTGGATTATACGAAAATAAAAAATGGTAATTGGTGCTCATGGTGTAATGAATATTACTTTGCAACACATCAGAAATAATTGTATTTATGATTTTTATTCCGCCATGGAAAGACAAATCTGTTGCAATAGCACGTTTCCACAGTTGGTTTATTCCCACTGGCTCATGAGTTTGTCCTAAGACGTTTAGCAGATGAGAGTTACAATTTAATGCGTTTCCTCTTCGTATAACGGCTACCAGGTAAACAGTAAAGGACTAATGTTTCAAGGAACTTAACCCTTGTAATACCGATTCGTTCTCTGCGGCTGGTCAGGCAGGCGATCATGATCTGTCGATGGATGATTCTAAAAACTTCTGAATATCTCGAGGTTTTTTCAGGATTCCAGCATGTCGGAGGGACACTCTTTGGCAGAAGTATACATACGTATACATACACTGCAAAAACTCCGGTGTTGATTTAACACCAGCCCGGAATCTATACATGTCCACAACAGAGAAGTGTTTAACAACACCAGTTTGGTTTTGGTCTAACACCAGATAGGTGTTTATACAACATCAATTAGTATTAAAACAGCATCGGTTTGATTCCAAACCGATGTTGTTTCAATACTTCTCTGGTGTGGACAATATTTAGATTCCGGGCTGGTGTTAAATCAACACCTGAGTTTATGCCGCGTAGGCAATGTGAATTAAAAGAGTTCGAATAATACCACGGATGTTCCGATATGGACTGATAAAAGGGCAGTGGATGGGTTAAGAGAGGATAATATCCATAGGAGAGACAATGAGAGATGCGATGCCTTGCATATAGTAGTCTTTTGAACGTCGGTGTCTCTAAAAACGGGAATACCATTTTCCGTCAGTGGGAGAGGTCGCTAAATTGAATATGACGGGAGATGAGTTTCGCCTGGAGGTAAGAACGGGAGCGATCCGGGGAAGAAGGAGGCGGGACAGATGAGGATGACAGGGGATAATGTGGGGGATCAAGGCTTGGTCTTGGATAGAAGATGATTTGGTCTAGGCCTGGGGCTGGGATCGGAGAAGGGTAGGGAGTTGGGTCTGAAGATGAGACAGACGAAGGGATGATGACGAGATTAGAGGATAAATGCAAGAGGATAGACCGATAGAAAGGAAGAAGGTTCGAGAAATATGGTTAGTCTGGAAGCACAGGCTCATATTTGACACTTGAAATAACATACAATGTCTAGAGTAAAGACTAGATGCCAACGGCTTTGTATTTGTCTTGGTAGAGCTAGCAGTGTTACAAAGTGAATCTAGTCTCACTACATCAGACTCTGCAATATTGTTTTATCTTTGCAGTTTTTATTCGTCCACTGTAAAAACTGCGGTGTTAAAACTGACACCGATTGGTGTTAATAGAGGACAACTCCCTGAGGTGTTAAAATTACACCCTAGAGATTAAACATAACACCAAAGAGTGTAAATGTAACAAAAGGTGTTGTAATAACACCTATAGGTGTCAAACTAACACCACCAATTTAACACCGGTGTAAAATAACTGGTGTGGTCCTCTATGTACCCCGGTTAACACCACAATTTTTGCTGTGTCATAAAAACAATCAAAGTATACCAAACATATCGTTGCACTTCAATCATTACACTCTGCGTTATGGACTATTATTCAAGGGCCTGTGCCTGAAGACTATAGGAGATGGGCGAAAGGTTAGAGGAAGATACGAAAAGAAGAAGTTAGAACGGGAGAAAGGGAGAGGGAAAAGTGAGAGAGAGAAACGGAGAGATAGATAAATAAAAAGAAACAAAAAACTTAATCTGAGAAGGGACCTTGGTAAAAGTTCTTGGTAAAGAAAGAGTTTAAAAATCATCACTAAAAATAAATAAATAAATAAATAAATAAATACATACATGCATGCATGCATGCATACATACATACATACATACATACACACACATACATACACACATACATACATACATACACACATACATACACCCATAGATACATACATACATGCATTTATAAATAAATAAATGAATAAATAAACAAATACATACATAGATTTTAAAAAATGAATAAAAAAATAAATTAATAAATAAATAAATAAACTGGAACCTTGGAGACATATTAGAGAGAAAGAAATGATGACATCAATGCTTGTGTGTTTATTTAATTGTTTGTTTTGGTTGATTGTTTCATGTAAATACTGTTTAAAAACCTGCTTTCAGCTGATAGTCTTTTTCCCAGAAAGTATTTCAAAATCAAACAGTACAAAAGGCAAATAAATAACAAGTCAAGTTCATATAGGACTGAATAATAAACTTCAAGTCAAGTAAAATTTAAAATAAAACATTTTATAACGTGGTTCCACATAAACACATGGACCCAGAACCTTACGCACTATCGTTTAATAACAAAAAAAAACCTGAAAACACCAAACAAATCAAGTCAATATAGTGTATACTTATTAAAGAAAAGGGAAACAATCATCCAATAAGCATAACACTTTGAATTACATGTATGTATATATATATATATATATTAACATTTTGCATTCTATTACGAAAGTTAACAAAGACGTATTCATGTAAAACTTCCTTTTAAATATTTATATAATTATTTCTAAAGCTTTCTCTTGATAAAGGTATTTCTGCTCAACCATGTCAATGAGATCACAGCTTTCCCGTTTTCAACCATTCAATCACTAGCGTAGAGATTGGTAACGCTAAGGGCCACCCCCCCCCCCCCCACAAAAAAGCGATCAAGCAGAAAAGAAGAAGAAAAGGAATAGAAAGAAAAGTCTTACAGAACTTTTTTTTTTCATTTAAAAAGTTCATCAAATTTTTGCTCACTCGCTTTGCTCCCTTGAGACCTGACAAAAAATCATGCCACACACACTTCATGTTGTACCCCCCGCCACATTTTCTGGGCTCATTATGCCACTGATTTTTTAACAAATTAATATTTTATTGTTTCTGTTGATTATATTACAGCAAAACAAATAGAATATATTTGATTCGTGTAAATTGCGGTCATTTTTTGTGTCGTTCACGCATATACCTTGCTTTGATTTGTAATTTTAAACAATGCTGTTTACTTTATGAACTTTACGATATTGTTTAAACTATTAAACAACTATTGTATGCAATGGTAAGGTTACTAAATTTTGTATAGCGTTTACTACTGTGACACAGTTAATTTCGTACTCATGTTATTGTGGGCCTATCTTGTTTGATATGCTTCCACGGTGTTTTGAAATGTGGCTTAAAACTGGTCAAGTATAATATAAGAAAAGACATGCAGGGAATTGGCATCATAAACCTTTCGAAAAAGGACGGAAATTTCAAATACGCGCACGGTCAGTAGTGTGACGTGTAGAATTGAGCATGCGCAGATCGAAACTTCTTTCAATCTCACAGTCTTTCCCCGATCCTGTTTTTATAAGTTCCATTCTCTCCTAAGTTTCGATGTCAGGTACACGTTGTTCTTTTACACTGTAAAAAAATGATGTGTTAATTTAGCACTTACAGTGCTTGTATAGTGATTGCACTACGAGTGATGACTTCTTTGTTTAAATTTGAACTAGAAAATCAGCACCCTTTATGCATTCATACAACCGGGCTATACAAGCACTGTATTTGCTAAATTAGCACTTCATTTTTTTTACAGTGTACAGGAAATGCAAATTCTTTTCTTGCTTCCCTTTGGAAAATTAGAATTAGAACTGCGTGGATATTCAAACGACAGAAAATAACAGCTACAAGAGCAAGGATTCGGGGATGAGCTATTATGTTGGATCTTTTGGTTTCCCATTGTCAAGGTTGGGAGCGACATGGAAGACAGAGGATGAAGAGGATATTGGTAATAGGATATGAAGATTGTTTGATTGATTAATAGTTGTGATTGCCTAAAGATTCATGGGAAGACCAACATTCATTTATCATCATTCAGTTTGTCGGTCTTTGTGCGCTGGTGGCACTGAGAACGCGTTCAGACGCCTTGGAACGGCTTCACGCGTTCCACGTAAGACACTCGTGTGTGATCGGTGTGAAATCTGTGTAGAAATTTGTGACTAAGTATGGAGTCAGTTACTATTGAAGGGTCAGTGTATGAGAAGAGATGTAGTGTCGAGTCATTGTGGTTGGGCGTGGTATTGGTGTGTATTTAAAGAATTGTGAATGTGGAGTCAAAATGAAGTCAGTGCGGAGGTAGGGAGTGTTGCAGTTTGAAAGACCTTGGTGTTCACGGAATACATTCTTATGTGAAGTGTCTGGGTTTATCGTATGTGTTATCTTATTTATCTTGTGTAAAGCGTGTGGGGTTCTAGCCTATGTGGAATCAGTGGGTCTGGGTAGATGTGAGGGGTCCG
Source organism: Lytechinus variegatus (assembly GCF_018143015.1). Lineage (NCBI taxonomy): Eukaryota > Metazoa > Echinodermata > Echinoidea > Temnopleuroida > Toxopneustidae > Lytechinus > Lytechinus variegatus. The sequence goes on from NC_054743.1 coordinate 49,540,091, forward strand.
TGTGAAGCCACTATATTGATTCGGTATGGAGTGGTTGCAGATTTGTTGGAGTCTGTGAAGAATACTTCTGAAGCTGGTGTGGATTAGGTGTGGAGGGTGTCTAATCAGTGTGTAATTGTTCTTGGCTGTGGAGACTTTGTGTGTGGAGTGGTCGCCCCGTCGTAGAAGCGAGAGTCGTTGTGAATTGGGTTTGGTGTCTTTTTGGAGTGGGTGTGGACTTGTGCGAGTCTGAATCTAGTGTGGATTCGGTGTGGTGTCTGTGTGGAGTGGTTTAAGGATTTGCTCGAGTATTTGAGGAGTTCTTCTCTGAAACTAGCGTGGATTAGGTGTGGAGTGGTTAAAGGATTGTTCAAGTCTGTCAGGAGTTCTTCTGAAGCTGGCTTGGATTAGGCGTGGAGTGTGTTTTAAGGCATTGGATTTGTTCTCAGTTGTGGAGAATTTATGTGTAGAATGGTGGCCCAGTTGTTGGAGTCTGTGAGGAGCTCGTGTTGAGTCGTAGTGAATTCGGTGTGGTGTCCGTGTGGAGGGGTTAGGGATTTGTTGGAGTCTGTGCTCCTTCTTCTTATCATTGCCATCATCATCATCACCACCATCACCATCATCATTAACGTCACCATCATCATCACCACCACTATCATCGCCTTCATGATCATAATCATTATCATCAATATCATCATAATCAACATCTCCATCATCTTTTATCATAATCACAATCATCGACACAATTACCTCTACTACTACCACCATCATCGTCATCACAACCTCCACTACCATCATGTTCATCATCACCATCATCATCATCGTCGTCATCCCCATCATCATCACCATCATCATCTTCTACATCATCACCATCATCATCTTCATCATCACCATCATCATCACCATCATCATCACCATCATCATCACCATCATCATCATCACCATCATCATCATCATCGTCGTCATCACCACCGCCATCACCATCTTCATCATCACCACAACTAATAGCGCCATTAACGCTCCAACCTCCCTGTATCTCACTTCTTGTCTGAACGCACCCGATCCCCATAATAACGTTCCTACCTCTCACAAGGCATCGTACAACCCGATCGCATAGCTATCGCTATCGTGTCCCATCGGACACGATGAGCGATGCTACGTTTGTGTAACTTTACTACACTCGATACGGTCTTTAGAAATATTATCTCGGCGTCGTCACATCAAGGCGCGAAAATGATGGATAGAAATTGGAGGTAGCCTATACGCTCTCCCCTCTCAATCTCAAACACATGATTTTCTTTCCAAGCAAAGTAAAATACAAATCCTGGATTAGTTCATGCTTTAACTATTTCCTCTCTCTGTACCCCTTATAGCCCCCCCCCCCCCCCTCCCCCATAGTTGCTCAATGTGATATGATTAACATTTAATTCTCAAGTAAAGCGAACAATTATTAGTTTGTTTACATTCTGCTTTTTATCATAAGACATTTTTTTTCAAAATATCAGATCTCATATAACTTTCTTTTTTTTCGTTAGGAGTATTATGCAAATCGCACTTTTACATGAATTAGGCTTTCCTGTCATACAAAATGCTTTGACGTGAAAAACATGCTTATTATATGTGATAAGACTCAAAGCTTTCGGAAAGTAAACATAATTTGGGGGATATGCAGAATTGGGACAGATTGATGAAAATGCTTTATACATTTTGCGTAGGTGGCGAATAAAGTTTTGATAAATGCATTCATTAATAATTTCAAGATTGTAATGTTAATTATAATTGTGGATAGAAATTTATCGCATTCCGTGATATTTCCCCATAATATGAATGCATTAACCAACATGTCTAAAGTTACATGTAACTGATTCAAATATATTTTTTATATAAAGATATTATGTACAAGTCTGTCGGATAGAACATAATTCGGAAAGATAGATTTTTTTGTTCTTGTGAGTTTGACTTCTTTATACTCGTAGTTCGTTTGTACATGCACTGATTTCTTGCTGTGGTTAATGTGTATTTCTTTTTATGTTTGTGGTCGTTTTTTTCGAGGGATTATAGCATTCTGGCATGTCTTGGTATGCCTGTTTTAAGGGAAATACATGCTATATTGATTAGTGACGGTATAACAAGATCGACTATGTGGTATTGTTTTAGAGCGATTTTAGAATGCCTGGACATTTTATACGTTTCCTCGCCTTACTTTGTATTTTTATTCACTGGAAATTTGAAATGCAATAAATTCCTTACCAATCATTCTATCAATCGAAGATTTGCCGCTATTCGGGTGTCCACTTTTCCCAGACAATGAACAAATCGATTTTCCTAAAGATTGAATAAATGCAAATGTAATTTTACATATCAATTCTTTCATTGAAAAAGGGAATCCAGTCTTCAAAATCTTCTATTGACTTCAACAACCATTCTGACACGCAGAATAACGACGAGAAACAGAATCAAGGCAATGGACGGTAGTCTGATCCACAGCAAACAATGGATATCATAACTTTGAGGCATTATCACCCATTTATCGCCCGCCGTCGTTTAACACATTCTGTATTAATCAATTATACCACCCCTAACAACGTTATTCTAACAAATTTGCATTAGTATACAGAAAGAACGATAATTACCACAAGACGGAGAATTTATGCAATTTGAAAATTGATATGGCATTCCCATTCCGCCTCGATCACTGATTTTTCGTCTTCGTTCTTTCTCTTTTCACTATTTTTTTCTTTTTCGAGGGAGAGGAGGGGGGGGGGGCAAACGAAGAGATTCCCTCCTTTTATGGTAGAACAACAAGTGTCGCATTTCAAACCTTGTTCTTTTCATCAAATTTAAGTTCAGAATTAGATTTACCCCTCCTTTTTATAGATTCTGATGACTTGTTCTCGGATTTCTTACGAAAGAAACCATCTGTTTTCCTCTTCCAAGCCCGCCAGCGTCTTAGTACCACCATTTAATTATTGCTGACTTTCCTTCCAACCCTTAACAGGTAGCAAAAAACAACAACTGATTTGAAAAGGGAAAAGGCAAGAAGGGAAAAGGGGGGATGTAAGGTGTTCGAAAAAAACATATGAGAAAATCAATTGTGGAAACAATCACTTGAAGTAAAATACAGAAAAAGAGAAAAAAACATTTTGTTTTTCTTTCTCTCTACATGACATTTTGCGTCGCGCTTGGGGTAGCGCCCGTTATAAACAAAGGCGTCGAAAATTTACATGCTAAAGTATGTGTTAAAATGTAAATTCGTGAGGTAAATTGCCTAATTTGAGTTTGAGTTTTTGTTATTTCTTCATTCTTCTTCTTCCATTTACCTTTCGCAGGGATGGGAGCACTTTTGGAATGGATGGCTTTAGAAAGAAAAAAAAGAGAGATAGAGCGAGAAACGGCGATCGCACACTCTCTTCGTCTTGAACGCACAAATCGCCCGCGGAAAGAAAAAAAAGTGATAAAAAAACTGAACGTCGTCTGCTCGTGAGGGGAACATTACGCGCCAAAAACGCTTTCTTACGGGCTTTCCTCTCTCGCCCAATTAATTTGTATGTTTTCATTTTGTATCTTTTGCTTTCCTCTTCTCGCTCGCTTGCTGGAAAAGCCCCTAAACGCACGTCCATGGAATAACTGAATTATTTCGCTGATTTAAACAACACACACCTTGTTGGTGGAATATGCTGTTCCTTTCGGGTCACTGGTGAAGCCAAACGCTTTCGGGAAAAAAAGCTTGAGTTAACGAAGTATGGTTCGGCAACAGTTTCTCCTCCCTTAAAGGGGAAGTTCACCCTGAAGAAAACTTTGTTGTAAAAAAACAGAAAAAATAGTCAAAAATATTGGTGAAAGTTTGAGGAAAATCCGTTAAAGAGTAAGAAAGTTATTAGAGTTCAAAATTTTGAATTTGTGACGTCATAAACGAGCAGCTGCCCCATGTGTTATGTAATATAAAATGTATGAATTTCAAATTTTGTATGGTTCCTGATGACTTAATTTTGCTTTCTTTTCACGATCGGGTGTGAAATGATTTGTCTATTGATATACAAAAGTTCCAGTGAAAACCATTTCCAATTTTCTGAGAAAATGACATTTCATTGATTTTTCACCATTCGCTATGTAGGAATACTGCTCGCATATGACGTCACAAAAAAAATCATTGAAATTCTAATAACTTTTTAATCATTTGATGAATTTTTCTCAGACCTTCGGCAATATTTTCTATTATTTTTTCTGCTATTTTTACAATAAACTTTTTGTCAGGGTGAACTTCCCCTTTAACAATCTCTTCTTCTCCCTTTCCCTCTCCCTCTCTCTCTTCCTCTTCCCCTCTCTCGTTGGATTTGGGAAAGTTAGAAAGCAGTTCAGAAATAAACATGATCATTTAATTCGTATCCGTCTTTTTCTCTTCAATGTGCATTGAATAAATACTAAACTGGTGAAAATTAGATAGATTGGGGTCTAGCAGTTGTAGTACGACTTATGGCGAGGATACTAAGCAGCGCTATTGATAATTTGGCCTACAAACTTTTTATTAACGTATGATAACGATGAAAAATAACAATTATGATAATGACAACAGTGACAATGATGATGGTGATGATGATGACGACGATATTGATCATTATGATAATGACAATGATAACAATTATAATAATGGGGAAGAGGAGGAGGAGGATAATAATAGCGCATCACGATAAAAAATGATATATACAAATTACCAACTGCATAAATATGGTATAAGATATAATAAAATAAAATGTGATAACAGATAAGAGTAAAATAAACTTTAAAAATATTAAAAACCAATCGCTTTCTCTTTTATTTTACATTTATTGTCGAATCTTGAGTTGTTACACAATCTCTTTTCGATTCTTTTATGAAACGCTTTCTTCATTATTTTTTTTTACAAAATTGATAATCTACATTTATCTACATTTTCTTATATATTTAATTTTCGATGAATCAAGCATTCTTTACACTGAATCAAGATACATTTTTCTTTCAAAAACTGGATTAAAAGAAAACTGTGTACCCATAGTCTGTGTACGCCGGCACTCTGTCAAGATGTGAACGGTCCCCTGACTCCCCTTAAGACAACAGTCTAAACACAGTAGGTGTTCACATAAAAATCAGCATTTTACAAGGTTTTTACCAAGAGAAATCAATCTATATATACATTCTACGGATGAGTTGGTCCGGGTATTGGGCATGGACGGTTGACTGGGCTGGATAAAGAAACAGTTTACTTGTGACTGTCAATATATACAAGGTCGGAGTCTGAACCTGATTTTTTTCCCCTAAGACATGTACGACTTGTTTGTCCACGTTTTTTTTTTCATTCTTTACCATGAACTCGTTTTGAAACATTCCAATCATGGATATTTGAATATTTTCGAAGTCTTGCCTCCAGTTTAACCAAATTTATTGAAAATCTGTCAATTAATTTCTTCTATACATGTTTGGATTCAAAGTGAAAGCACGAGCAATACGGTCTGTCGAGGTTTGTTACGATCTAGGGCGAACGATTATGATCGAAAATAGTCCCTTTGGTCGTAGGAAGTACGAATTGGTACGATATTTCGAAGCATATTACGACACATGCGATGACAAATATGTAATTTATCGTATTAAGCACAATTAAATGCGATCTGTCGATAAGTGACGGTGATCAAAGAAATATTCGTATTGAGTATCTGGAGTAAGATCGAATGTAATCTCTTGTACGATTAAGATGATATGAGCCATAACTGGCCTTCAACCAGGGGCGGAAATCTCTCCCAAAAGGTAGGGGGACAAGGGTCTGGAAAATTTGACAAGCAAAAAAAAAGGTATTACCTAAAATTTAAGGTCATTTCGACGAAAATATATTTGACAAGCAAAAAAAAAAGTCATCTCGTCCCAAAACGCACGTTTTATTCCCATTTTCAGTGATATATTTCTTAGCATCACCAAAGACCCAAAATAGTAGGGGGGACATTTGATATTGTGTCCCCCCCTACTATTTTGAGTAAGGGGGACACGACCCCCCTGTCCCCCCTAGGTTTTCCGCCCATGCCTATAACCGTATTGATCATATTAAGTACGATCAAACGGGATCTGTCGATGGATGTTACGATCAATGCAGGGGGTTTTATGACTGACAAAAACTCGCATTGATCGTCAAAAGTACGAATAAATGCGATATTTCACGAGTTGTTTATACAGTCTTACACAATAATCGTGATTGGCAAAATCATGTATACGCCTGCCGTTGGATTATTTGTTGCAAATGGATGGCATGTTATGATCATGATAGAATCTTTGTTACAGTAATACGAGATAAATATTATGATTGACACAAGTGGTTGTAGGCCTATAGAAAGAAAATAAATCGTCACTTATTATGTTTTTTAACAAGTGCACACCTAGTTACCAATAACTAGCATTTCCATTTATTTGAAAGCAGGATAAAAGAGCAGTGTAGATTAAATGCCTCGCTCACGGGCATAAGTGCCGCGGCAGGGGATCGAACCCCGGACTTTCCATGTATAGCTAGGCGCCTTAGACTACTCGGCCACGGCATCTCCACTCCAATATGATATGAAAGTACGCGTTCTGTCGAGGTTCCTTACGATTTAGTACGATGAATATGATTTCAAAAATAGTTATGTTCATGCTGATCGTATAGGTAGTGCGAACAAATGCGATCATGATGATACATTACTCATGCCACCATTTCAACCCTCTTTGAAATCGTGCACTGTAAAAACTGTGGTGCTAAAACTGACACCAATTGGTGTTAATAGAGGACCACACCCTGAGGTGTTAAAATAACACCCTAGAGATTGAACATAACACCAAAGAATGTAAATGTAACAACCACAGGTGTTGCAATAACACCTATAAGTGTAAAACTAACACCACCAATTTAACACCGGTGTAAAATAACTGCAGTGGTCCTCTTTGTTAACGCCACAGTTTTTTCTGTGTGATAGTGCGGATAAAGCTAAGCATACGTCTACAATTTTCTTATCGTTCAATTTCTTATTTTTTACTCAACCTTAGCTTTTAAGATAGAGAGATAAAAGTTTCGGGGTTCTTTATCCGGACAATCATACTTGTAAAAGCGTAAGAATATCATGCATAGCACATTACAAGTCTTATTATAAGTATGAAAAATATATATTCTGGAAGAATCCATCAACATTAGTATTTCTTTATTATTCATTGATGATTCCCTGATTTTATTAGTGCTGATAAGAATTTTTTTTCATAACATAATTTTATTTGAAAAAAGTGAACGGGGGCGTAATCACGACCAGCTCATACGATGAACGTAATTTGCTTTTTCACATAATACATGCGATTTGTTTTCCGAAGAAATAGTGATAACGACCTGTAATGAGAAAAGGACAGCTTTTAATGTTGATCTACAGTTGTTTATTTTCAATGTTGCTCGCTTTCGTTTGTGTTTCTGACGGAGTTAAAAAGGGAAAGGGATACGTCGAAAGAGATGTGGATTTTTGCACAATATTTTTCTGCCATTTACATGCGGTGGCGCCGTGGGGTATAAAGAGCATGTAGAGTGTGTTAAAAAGGGAGCGTCATTTCTGGTTAGAGTTTCCTTCGTGGGTCTGATCAGATGTGAAATATACCTACTTTAAAAAAAATCATTCGCTCTCTCGCTTTACCCCCCCCCCCTTCTCTTTCTCACTCCCTTCCTATTTCTATCTCTTTTTCTATATCCCTCTCTCCCTTTCTCGCATTATGTCTCTTTCTTTATCAATCTGTTGTTGTCTATGTCTCTCTCCTCTCCATTTTCCTTTCACCGTACCCCTATTCATCTATTATATTTATATGTATTTTTCCTTCAACCCCCCCCCCCTCTCTCTCACACACACACACTCTCTCGCTGTTTTCTCTTTTCCCCATCAAACCAAATGCAATGATTCGTCCTTTTTCACTATTAATCGAGGTCTACATATCAAAATAAAAGCAAGTCAAAACAAATCTTATATTTCCAGAATAAAAAAAACATTACATACAAATATACAAAAATAGGATAGACAACAGAAAATGAAAGGCTTAAAACGCAGGCACCCATAAAGTGAACAGTTAATAATAATTTTAAAAATCAATATTATACTTTAATAAGATATAGGATCAAAATACATCAAATGCATAATATTCGTCCCATAAGTCTTTAGTCATGACAGCATTGGTTCTTGCCCCACCCCTTTTCACGTTTCTACGCATACCCAAGTAAATGCTTCCCGAGCAAGTTACACAAATAAAACAAAATTTGAACAAGCCATAGGTTATCATCCCTCCTTTGCGTTTCCTTTCGTCATTGCCATACTCGCAGGCATCATAATGATGGTCACCGAAGAGCTCCCCTTAACCATATTTAGTGCAGCCGCCCCCGCCCATTTCTTTACTCGTCTTGACAATATACCTTGGAGCCAACATCAACGCTAACTGACAGTCGAGACAGTTAAAAGAAGTGCATGATGACACCATTCTTTGTTCAATAAAGGAATATTAATAGGGTGATGACATGTCACAATAAACCACAAATGACAAGGAGGGGGGCGCAAGAAAAAAAAGAGAAAAATCTTCAGATAAGTGTATACTATTGAAATTGACCGATGACACATTCTTCACGCCCGCTATGACCCCTCTGACGAATAACCAAACTCTTATGGACGCGGGCTTCAAAAAAATAAAATATCATGGCGAATGTGACAGAAAGCATTAGTCAAACCAAAAGGTGAATTTGCAACACTTCGGGAGAAGTATCAATTTTCAGTTCCGTCGAGAGTTGGCCGGCCGCCGTGGTATCATGATGCGGGTGAGATAGGGGAGAGAAGCAATATGGAGAGGGGGTTGAAGTTTGTAAAAATTGGGAGTGACTTAATGGAATTTTTCCAAGTACCTGTGACAGGTTAAAGCGGATTTAACACCAAGAAAAGAGGATACAACGTTCAAAAAAATCGATTTGAAAGGAAGATCTCTTTTGCCTGCCAGGTGATCCAATTCTCATCCCCCCCCCCGCCTTCCATTTTTTTGTTTTATCAAGAGCACCGAGAATGAAAGTAAAAATAATTCAATGAATTAATTGAGTAAGTAGATTTGAAAGAGTGCCAAAACAATGAACTTTTTAACGATATCAAAACTAATCCAAATGCAATCTAAAAAGGGGGGAAAAGGGTCGCGTGAAGAATATTTCAGGATTCAGGGGAATATTTTACACAGGATTGCACAGACATATATATTTATCTAAATATTCGTATCTATACTCCTTGAAAAAGCCTGTTGTAGACCAATCGAATCCTTCCTATTGTGTTTTTCTCTTCCCCCTCCCCCTCCTCTTCGTCCTTCGTCTTCCTCATCCTCCTCTGTCTTCTCCTTTCTTTTCTTCATCTTTATCTTCTTTCTTACCTTCCCTTACAGTCATCTTTCTTTCTTAACTTTTTTACTCATCAAAATTACTCACGGATGACTCTTCTTCTTTGTCTCCCATCCCTCTCACCTTCATTAAAGATCGGTCACATCTCGGCCATCGCCATCGCGCTCGAGACCCGACAATCATCACGAAATCGACCTCCTGTCCGATTACATTCACCGCCATGCGTTCTTCTAATAGACCATAACGAGTTTAAACGGATTACGCTCCACTCGCCGTTATAAGCCGACATCATTTTAAAGATTTAACCGCCGACTTTGCGAGTTGGGAACCAAATTCCACTATACTTTTTTTCTCTCTGCTTCTTTCACCCTTCACGGCTCTGTCAATAAGCTCTAGCCTCGTCGCACCCCCCCCCCTCTTCCCTTTCCCTCAACCATTTACCTTATCTTTCTCTTGTCCTCATTTTTTTTACCTTTTAACGGCTTTTTAAACTATATTTCTATAATGGACTATATCACACCATTATTTTATTCCATTTTTTGGTTCTGAAACAGCTTCAGTATTTTCATGATTTAAAGTAACTCCTTCATTTCTTTCTCAAAAACTAGCTGACTCCCCCTCCCCCTCTTCCCCCTCTCTCCCCATAGTCCCCCCCCCTCTCTCTCTCTCTAATCCCTGCTGTAACAACACATGTACAGTGTCACAGTGTGATCGACTATGTGACCATTTTATTCACACTGCTAAAGTGCTCAGATTCAACAGTGTGAATATATTTTCACACTGTGGACACCTCGATAGTGTGACTGTTCACAGCGCGTTCACACGGTTGACTATGTGGATATGTAATTCACACTGTTGAAATGCTCAAATTCAGCAGTGTGAAGGTGTGTTCACATTGTGTCCCACACTGTGAACACACTGTGAGAAACTGTTCTTTCCAGTAGGGATCTCCCCCCCCCCCCAACCCTCCCTCCCACCCCCCCCCCTTCTCTCTTTCTCTCTCTCTGCGTCATCTCGTTCTCTTATCATAGGTTGGAACAGGAAGGAGGGATCAATTCATGAATAAACATGGCTATTCATTTACTATCATCCACTGAAAGTCTGTTTTTCAGCTATATTTTTCCCGGGTATTTTTTTTTTCATCCAAAGCGGATGCCAGCGCATCTTCAACTTCTCCATCGACCGATCTTTTTTTCTGACGAATGCTGCTCTTCCTTGATGCTTTCCATTCCTACTACGATAACTTCTTGATGTCTAAACTTCCCCCTATTAATCTAAGCGCAATTGCCCGACAATTTGATAGGATTACGACTTGGTGTTTATTCAATAAATGCCAAATTTGATCCATCAGTTTTGCGAATACAACGCTCCCCAAAAGAAAAACCAAGCAGGGCGGCGCGGTGTTGCCTTACATACAAACGCGTGATATCGCGCCAAATGAGCGGGAATTGGATGGTCCAAAATTTGGGCTTCATTTTCGCCTGATTTTCGTGTTTTTTTTTTCTTTGGCAGAGGAAACAGGAGCCCCTGATCAATAATGTTTGTGTTTCTCATGGCAGGCGAGCATGATCCTGGAATAATATGTGATTTAAAGCGACACCCGAAACGGTAAGGAGCCAAAACGGCAAGAGTTTCTCCAGAAGGATCTCCTTACAAACACTCCGAGACGGGTTTGTACAAAAGGTGATATATTAACTCAAGTTTTACCAGTTTGTTCGTCTTTCGTCTCTTCGAGACTTCGCGCCAAACCTCCTTCAATAAACTTTGAGCTTATTTACTTCATGGTTTACCTTTTCTTCTTTATATAGTAATGCGCGTTCTGTTCTTTGATCTTAGTCACTATTTGTTGGTTTATATCATTTATCTCCTTCCCTCTCAAGCTTGGATGACAAATGAATTCTACACGGGATGGGGGATGCTGAAGAAGAGGAGGGAAGAGATGTGAAGAAATTAGGGAATGTAACAAGAGGAGAGAGAGTAGAAAGCAAAATATAAAGAAGTTAGGGAAAGTTAGGGAAATAAATTCAAAGGAGAAAGAAGATAGAGAAAAAAAAGGAACGCAGAAAATTATTGAACGAAACAGAAAAAAAGAAAAGCGGAAAGACGAGTGGAGAGTGGGTCAAACGACAGGGAAATAATTTTAAAAATGTGCTGAAAGGGGAAAATGAGAGAAAGAGTGAAAGGAGAGATAGATGGAGAAAGAAAAGGGAATGTGCAATCATTTAGAAATAAAGAGATAGTGGATATGGAAAGAGAGAAAGAAAGGTAAAAAAAAATGCTTCAAATTTGTTTTAATCTTGTTTTTATTTTAGGTTTATTTCCAATTCGTCTAATTGCCAACTCGTCTACTACCATTTGGTCTGTCATCTGTTCGTATACTCACCACATGGTCTACTTTCATTTAGTATAATGCCATTCTGTCTAATAACCAGTAAGTCCAATAGCCGATTTAGTCTGTATACCATTTGGTCTAATTAAACTAAAGTGTTAATTGTGCACAATTAATGAAAAGAAAACGGGTATTAGACCAACTGGTTATTAGACGAAATGGTAATATACGAAATAGTGATTAGACGAACTGATGATTGGACCAAATGGTTGTTAGACGAAATGTTGATGGACGGAATGGCATTAGACTAAATGAGGGTATGTGGTGCACTGTTAGAAAATTTATCCTTAAAATAAAAGAAGTTCCTGCAGCAGAGTCTCGAGAACACCTGGAATCTTACCAGATTGCGTAATCTTACATTATATCATTCAAAAACTACAGGAAATTTGTATTTGGTGTATGGAACCTTACAAATTTCCTTAAATAAAACACAATTTTCCCCTTTTTACACAGACATGTTCTGTTAAATTGTAGAAAAATTCCTGTTTTGTGAATTTACAGAATGATTCTGTTATTGCTTTCTGCAATTAAAATCTTGTTTTTTCTACAAAATCGGGTTTTTTAACAGTTTGAGTGGACAAATTTGCAATTTACCTTATTTAACATCCAAGTGACAAAAAACGAATTATATTTATATAAAGTCTTTACTATATATTAGTGTGATTACAACAAATGAAATAAATCCTACGATGGTTAAATTTTTAAATGTCTGTAATGCTTTTGAGAACATGCACAATTCTTGTCCCTAGTATATCAACAACAGAATGAGATGATAGGCCGACAGTGACAGAGAGAGTGGGCGAGAGAAAGAGAGAGAGGGTGATAGCGGGAGAAGATAGGGAGAGAGAGAGGGAGAGAAAGATGGGGTGATGAGAGGAAACACCGACTGTGATTATTGAGAAAGAGTGATTGAGGGAGGAGAGAGAGAAAAAAGGGGAGAGAGAGGGAGAACGAGAAAGACAGTTAATGTGTTTGTGTGTTGTGTTTGTGTGAGAGGGGGAGAGAGAGGCAGAGAGACGGAACAAGAAATCATCTCAGTCTATTTTCCGATTGATGGATAGTTGTACAATCCAAGATGCTATCGTGTGATAGAGCTGTCTTATCGCGCAAGAGATAATGATATATGGAAATTAATTCAGTAATATACAGTCGCGTTTGTTTGCCTAGTGACCAGTTCTGCTTCTACGATCAATGCTTCCACTTGTTGTCACACGAAAAAAAAATAAGAAAAAAATGTGAGAAAAACGCAGTTATTCATCCGAACCGCGAGAATCATTTTTTTCCTACGACCTCTTGCTACTTGGGAGATCAGATTTTAGTTTTGATATTCCATTTTGAAATGACGTTCATGTTTCAGTCATGTGTCATTTCTAGCATTCGGAGCAATACATCTGTATCGCTGTTGCTCTTTCTCTCTCTCGAAGCATGATGATAATGATAGTTTATACCTACGTCTTCTATCACTGCCAAAAAACTCATGACAAAATCTAACCCACAGTTGCATTATGGGAAATACATAAAAAAATATTCCCAAGCATTCATGTCCTTTTATTATTTTTACGTATTCTCTGCATTTTATTGTTAAAATCAAAATTCGAATTCACAATATTATAATAAAAACATTTCAATTTATTTTGTTTGATTCATTTTATACTGCACGGTTGGCCTCTTCAATTTTGAAAAATTGCTTCACAAAGGTGCCCTGCAGTAAAAAAAAAACATAATTCAACATGAAAAGACAGAATTATTAGACAGGATTATTAATAACAAAACATCGAGAGTGGATGAAAGGTAATCTAAAAGATACAATGTGATTGAACAAAATACAAATGTGACATTTAGATAACAATAATAGATTAAAGATGAAATTTAGATAAACCTGATAAACAAATACAAATAATCATTATGAAAGGGACCAGCGTGCATGAGCAAAAAGCTTGGGAGAAAAAAAGGATGATTAAATAGAATATGAGTCTTAGTAAATCAAGGATTTCTCAACAGATATTCGTATCTTGATTTTTTAAAAAGAAATACAGCTTAGACGATTACATTTGACTGAAAAATAATAAATGCTGATTTATTGCAATCAGGCCAGTAAACTCGAGGCTGGGTTATAGTAAACAATGGAATGAGTGATATTTAGGTGCGTAGATAACTGAAGGGGGTGAGGTTGGGAAGATGCGTCCCAATGATTGTACAATCACCATCCTAATCATCATTAAGTAGTAATAGAAGTAGCAGTAGTAGTAGTAGTAGTAGTAGTAGTAGTAGTAGTAGTAGTAGTAGTAGTATAGTAGTAGTAGTAGTAGTAGTAGTAATAGTAGTAGTAGTAGTAGTAGTAGTAGTAGTAGTAGTAGTAGTAGTAGTAGTAGTAGTAGTAGTAGTAGTAGTAGTGGTAGTAGTAGCAGTAGCATTAGTACTACTACTAGTAGTAGTAGTAACAACAGCATTAGTAGCATTATTATTATTAATAAGAATATTATTGTCTTTATCATTATCATTGTTGTTGTTATTGTTTTATTATCATAAAATTGAACTTCTATTTCAAGAGGTAAAAAAATGGTTCCTTCCCTTCCCTTGCTTGCAGTACATTTTTTTTTTTGGCTTCACCCACGTACCTATCCAATCATGATATCATTATGGACCCCCCCCCCCTCCCTCAGTATGAAAACCTGTCTTCGCAGCTTACAGTGACAGTGATACTTTTGATATTGCAAAGATTGAACCTGAACAGTCATGGGGAATAATCAAAAATTAGTATGATTAACCGAATAATTAGGCTTTCCTATAAGACGCACGTCATGCGTAAGCACGTGCGTCTGTTATGTTGGCCATCATCAGTGTTTTTAACGTTACTAGAATTATCAGCCGGGAAGTATTAATCGTCATTTCGCATAGTTTGTGCTTGCTTATTTATATATATATATATATATATACATTATATGACGATATTACATTCCGCGTGTTGGACATATTAATGAGGCAAAGTGGTAATGCAATTTAGTTCCAACAGTTTGAGCTTTTGTATCCCTGAAGAAGACGTGTGTTTAACGTCGAAAATTTGGACTTCAAATTAAACTGTTGGAACTAAATATGCATTATCACTTTGCCTCATTAATATATATATCACAAATTAAAACGAAACGATAATTTCATATTCTAACAAGCATTTCTCCGTAGGCAAGCTTTGATCGTCCGTCAACCCATATGGCCTCACTCTGTCAGCTTCCCTAGGTATCACAATGCTTGTCATGCTTTTGGTCTGAACTGCGATGATATAACCACGATGATTGCAGTAGGTAGAGAATAATAGCAGTTCAATTATCTGCCCATTCGCTAGAAATTATTTCTCGAAGTCACTTTCTGAAGTTTGACGAGAGACGGAATGATATCAGTTCATTATATCTTTTGAACAATCCGATCACCAAATTTAGGGGTTCGATTCGAAGGGTCCAGGAAAAAGCATGTTTGATGAATATAACGTCTCTTGATACATGTCTACATTGGATGATTTGAAGTCCTGGGTTTGGTGTTGGTGTTATAAGCACAACTTATGCCAGCCTGACACTTGCACGATTTTGTGTCACGCATTGGCACGACTCAAGTCGTGCCAGTGCGCAAACTAGTCGTGAACTGGCGTGAAGTGTGCGTAAACACGTCGTGACATGTCGTGACTGCGTGCCATGTCGGGACGAGAATTTTGAAATGTTCAAAATTTTGGTCACGACAAAATTTAGCGACCGGGTCGTGAACTATGTGCAAACTGTTCATGAACTCGTCGTGAACTCGTTGGGACGATGCGGGAGGATGCGTGCCAGTGCGTGGCAGTGCGCGCCATGCCACGACTGTCACGAATGGTTCACGAACAGCTCAGGTCGTGTTCAGCACGAAACCGTCCGAATTGCGCAAACTCGTCGTGCAAATGCGGGAAGTGCGCAAACTATGCGTGAACTCGTCGTGCCAGTTCGTGTCAATGTGGACACTGACGGGCACGCATTCGTGAACTATTCGTGAACTCGTCGTGAACTCGTCGTGAACTTGTCGTAAACTATGCGTGAACAAGTCGTAAAACAGTGCGGGAGCCTCCCAGTTCGTGCCCCAAAATGGCACGACTTGGCACGACAAAATCGTGGCCAAAAGTCGTGCAAGTGTCAGCCTGGCATTAGATTGCATTTCCTAGCCCCGAAACCTATTCTGAGTTTACATAAATGAATAAGCACTTAGTGACCGACTGTTCGGGACAAACTTTATTCTATATCTGGTGTTATACTCATGTGAAATTAACCTAACACTAACAGGTCAGCACTGAACTTGAATTCACCCATTTTTGCGCAGTGTTGTGAGGATTCTAGACCTACTATGTACCTGGTGGGTGTTTAATAAAGCTGTTCGTTAAGTTACGCCCAGCATTACGCACGACTAGAATATGGTGGCCCTGAAGGGACATCGCAAATAGACCAAATCACGAATATTCACGACGAACTTCACAACGTCGACAATTTCGTCGTCAATTTGAATATTCACGACGAAATTCACGACATCGTGAATTTCGTCGCCAATTATTCACGACGAAATTCACGACGTCGCCAATTTGAATATTGACGGCGAAATTGGCGACGGAATTCACGACATCATAAATTTCGTCGCCAATTATTCACGACGTCCTGAATTTCGTCGTCAATATTCAAATTGATATTCACATTGGCGACGTCGTGAATATTCGAGGTTTGGTCTATTTGCGATGTCCCTTCAGGGCCATCATACTAGAACATGATCTTTGAGGTGCTAAGTGAGCTGCATAGGGATAGTGTGGCACAAGGAAGGTCACCAGTCGTGCGTAAAGTCTTGAGTAACTTTACGGACAGCTTTATGAAACACCCACCTGATATGTCACCGAACAAATATCTGGGGCCCATCTTACAGAGAAATGCGATTGATCCGATCAATCGCAACTATTATGGAAAGCCAGCAAAGTCTTCACATAAAATGCATGTTTGTTCCAAAAAAAGTCTAGATATGAATGTATATCCATAAAACCATTGATTTCTTGACAATTTGGTGTGTTTTCCTTTGTTTACAAAGGACATTTTTCAAATTTTCTGTATAAGGAATTATAACTCTTTGTAAGACCGGGCCCAGTACTCCCTTTTCACAAAAATTGAGTATTTTTCAATGTAAATAATGTATCACTGACATGTAAGATCTGCTGTCTGAAAACACTGCAAGCATTATTTTTAAAAAACTATAATCTAATGACGAATAGATGCGTTCGATTAGTTTATAATGCTAAAAATCAGCCAAAATAAAAAGGTAAATTCATGATGTGGATTCGTTTTAACAACTGTTCTTTTGTTGAACCTAAGAGAGTATTCACCAACACATTGGCTAATGGCAAATCCTCTCAGAGTGTAATTAGGATTAGGGATTAATTTAAAAAACGCTCCTCCCTTACCACTCTTTCTGCCTTTCTATCTCTCCCCTCTCTCCCCTCTCGTATTCTGTCTCTACCACTCGCTCTCTCATCCCCCCCTATCTCATCCTCCTTTTCTCCAACTGTTGTTTCTCATTTCGCCATCTTTTTCCTTTCCCATCCACCGACACTTTCTTTGGCAATTTCCATCTCGATATCCTTAAATTTTATATACCCTTTTCGAACTACCTGAAAAGTGCGCGAAATAAACACGTATAAAAAACAAAAATCCTATTCATTCTCCTCGTTTCATCCTTCGAGCATTACCTTCTCTCCAAAATCACAATCCTTCTTTCAAGATCACAAATCAAATAAAGGGATTTCAATAAAATGATGAGGGGGAAAATATGTCTATGAACATGGAAAAGACACCGTATCTATAAGGCAATCTCCCGAAGCGACCTTCCCTGGGGAGCTGCGGTTCCCTGGAGTTTTCTAGACGGATGGAAACCCGCGACCGGAGTCTACCCATCCGAGTGAGATCGTCGGCAGAGATACATTTTAAACAAGCGCCAATTGCCGCATTCCGGGCACCAACCAAACTCTTTCTCTCGGCGCCATAAAACAAGAAGAAACATGCATCTTACTAGACCAAATTGTATAGTGTTCGCTAAAGACGAATGGCGATAAGAACTTTTTGAGAATTTTATTTAAAATATATTGCTATACATTATTTTTCACATTTTCTTCGTTCAATTTATTGAACCAGAATTCAAAATGCACATGGAAATAGCTATATAGGTTAGATTGTGTTTTTTATCAATATTTAATCATAGTCATTGTATATTTTGGTATTGCATTGTTGTAGATTTACCCTTGTCAAACATTCATAAAGGACAGTCATTTTCAAAGTTAATTCCATTCTTTTTGGTCTTGTTCTTATCAATATTTGCCTTTTTGTCTTTCATGGTAATATTAACTCTTCATGGTTAAGCAATCTACCTCGATAGTGAATATGGTTTCGATGGTTACATTTGAGCTTTATTTTGCAAGACTTTTTTTTTCTTTAAAATCATTAATTCCTTTTACCTGCCTTGGTAAGAGAATGTGGTTCACTTCATTTTTAAAGTAAATGAATTCACTGACATGTATCTTAGAAAAAATCCAAAGACCAAGAAAAAAATCGAAAGAAAAGGAAACAAAAATTTGGGAGATATAATATATTTTGCAGAATATCAAGTCCAAATCTATCACAACATAATTTTTTAGGCCAAAATTTTCTCTTGCTTCACTCGCTCGTAAATTTATAGAAATTATTAGTATACTTCATGATGACCCCCCCCCCCCGAAAAGATCAGCTCATTACGCCACTGAACCCATCCAAGTTCATCACCGCTGTTAGACCATGCACTCTCTCTCTCCCTCTCTCTCTCCCCCTCCCTCCATGCTCTCTTTCTTTCCCCCTTTCTATCTCTTTTAAATCCTCCCTCTTTTACTCTTTCCCTTCTCCTATCGTATCCCTCTTTTGTTCTTCTTCCTTCTGCTCTTCTTATTCTCCTTTTCTTTCTCCTCCTGTACCTTCTCTATTCACCTTCTATTATTTCTCTTTTTTATTCTTCTCTTCCTCTCTTTCTTCATCTCCTTCTTCATTAACTTCTTCTTATTCTTCTTCTTTATCTTCGTCTACTCCTCTACTTTTTATTATTTTGTCATTTCTTCTTCTTCTTCTCCTCCTCTTCCAGCTTGTCTCATCTCCTTTATATTTCCTTCTTCCTCTCGTCCTCTTCCTCCTCTTCTTTCTTCTTCTCCTCCTCCTCTTCATTTTTCTCTTCATTTTCCATGAATAGTCTGATAAGATTATGATGTCGGCATGGACGATTATTTTCCGCCTGAGAACTGGCTGAGATCCTTGCTGATAATAATATGAAGCGCTGATTGTGTTTATCCCAATGAATAATTTGTGAAATGGGGGCAACTTAAGCTTCCACCTCCGAGGAGGATTTCTACTTTTTGACGGCCGTAAAGGAGGTAAATCACTGATTTTTAGCAATGCCCCCACCCCGAGAAAAAAACCGATCCTCTCTCCTTACTTATTAAGAAATCTAGCTATTTCCAATTCATCAACATTATTTAAACGCGAAGAATTTTTTCGTTAAAATATTATTACCACTGTATCTCTATTCACTTAACACAGCGGAATGGGAAAACGCGTTACGGGTAAAAATTAAGAATAAGAACCGACTAAGATTGAAAATTATCAGAGGTCATAGATGAAGTATCATAGTAGGAATAATGTGAAGTAGCAGTAGAAGAAGAAGTGGAGGGTATTAGAAGTAGAAGTAGTAGTAGTAGTAGTAGCAGCTGTAGTAGTAGTAGTAGTAGTAGTAGTAGCAGCAGCAGCAGCAGCAGTAGTAGTAGTAGTAGTAGTAGTAGTAGTAATAGTAGTAGTAGCAGCAGTAGTAGTAGTAGTAGTAGTAGTAGTAGCAGTAGTAGTAGTAGTAGTAGTAGTAGCAGCAGCAGCAGTAGTAGTAGTAGTAGTAGTAGTAGTAGTAGTAGTAGTAGTAGTAGTAATAGTAGTAGTAGTAGCAGCAGCAGTAGTAGTAGTAGTAGTAGTAGTAGTAGTAGTAGAAGTAGTAGTAGTAGTAGTAGAAGTAGTAGCAGTAGTAGAAGTAGTAGTAGTAGTAGTAGTAGTAGTAGTAGTAGTAGTAGTAGTAGTAGTAGTAGTAGTAGTAGTAGTAGTAGTAGTAGAAGTAGTAGTAGTAGTAGTAGTAGCAGTAGTAGTAGCAGGAGTAGTAGTAGTAGTAGTAGTAGTAGAAGTAGTAGTAGTAGTAATAGTAGTAGCAGTAGTAGAAGTAGTAGTAGTAGTAGTAGTAGTAGTAGTAGTAGTAGTAGTAGTAGTAGTAGTAGTAGTAGTAGTAGTAGTAGTAGTAGTAGTAGTAGTAGTAGTAGTAGTAGTAGTAGTAGTAGTAGTAGTAGTAGTAGTAGCAGTATAGTAGCAGTAGTAGTAATAGTAGTAGTAGTAGTAGTAGTAGTAGTAGTGGTAGTAATAGTAGTAGTAGTAGTAGTAGTAGTAGTAGTAGTAGTAGTAGTAGTAGTAGTAGTAGTAGTAGTAGTAGTAGTAGTATTGGTAGTAGTGGTAGTAGTAGTAGTAGTAGTACACTCTAAAAAATGAAGTGCTAATTCAGCCCTTAAAGAGCGTGTATAGTGACTGCACTTAGGAGTGCTGATTTGTCTAGTTCAAATTTGAACGGGAAAAATCAGCACTCCGAAGTGCAGTCACTATAAACGCTCTTTAAGAGCTGAATTAGCACTTCATTTTTTAGAGTGTAGTAGTAGTAGTAGTAGTAGTAGTAGTAGTAGTAGTAGTAGTAGTAGTAGTAGTAGTAGTAGTAGTAGTAGTAGTAGTAGTAGTAGTAGTAGTAGTAGTAGTAGTAGTAGTAGTAGTAGTAGGTAATAGTATCAACATTTCAGTAACTTCACATCTCATGAAGATATAAGTCAAAACTATAAGAAACGTGATACAGAGGTAACGGAGTGATATATTCCATTCAATGGAGATACATTGGTTCAGAAAGCAAAAATATGAGAAACAATACTAGCAAATTATGGCAGTGAATGTATAAAAAAATCAATACTTTCATATCTTATTGAGATATCAGTCGGGAATAAGAAATTAAGAAAAAAATATAAACATGAAATGACATGATAAACAATGTGTGCATCATTATTGTTGTATTAGAAAATTTAAGTATGAGAAAGTGAGAAATAATACAATCAAAGTATGAAAAACTCCAATAACTTCATACATCATAATGATTTCAGTCGAGAATGAATTCAATAAAACGTGTATAGATAAAAGGACATGATATACAGTGCGTGCATAATGCATGGCTATATAGTGTTGTTGTTAATAATAGTAGTAATAAAGATAATAGTGAAAAAGTAGCAGCAGCAGTGATGGCAATGATGTTTTTTTTATTTTTTTCCATATGTTTATATACTCTATCATACATTTATCTACTCATTCTTCATTGATATATCGATCTATATCTATCTAACCATTATTAGGATATGTACGGCATTTGTTTTTCAATGATATATCCATGTTTTCACTTATTTATGATTCTTTATTTTTTTCTACATATGTATTCATTAATTATTCATGTCGTATTTTACTCATCTATTCACGCATACTAATAAATAGGCGAATAAAATGTAAATAGAATTAAAACTTTAAATCCAAATAAAGGAAAATGCCAATATTTGTGTAATGCCCTGTCTATTATTATTATTGACAGGAGTAATAGAAGCCAGATGTTTCTATGGCTGGCTCAGTACAAACGGTAACATCTCCCTTTTCTGTATTACCATTGTTGTCATCTTCTTACATTACAAATAACTCTCACCCCTAATGAAACCCTGAACCTAAAAGCAATGAAACTGTATTTATGTCACTTTTTGATAAGTATGCAAATTCGCTCGACGATTGCGGCACCGCTACAAGCGAACGCAACTGCTGCCTGACTTTAAAGTCGGGCAAACCATCACGTTTATGAGAGTGTTTCTCCCCGAAAATTATATTTGAATTTCAGATTTTGGTGTGACTTATTTATGGCTTGCGCCGGTATCCATACGTAATGTAATAAATGAAATTATACACATTGATGGTTTCACACGAGGTCGGCTTTGTTTTTGTTTTTATTCATCTGTCGCGAGCCGTCATTACGTAAACATTACTCAGAGTGGAAAACATGCCTAGAAATTATCGTTTGGCGCGGGGGCCTTGCCTAATGAATGCGAGGGAAAATTGAATGAATTTTTTTGTTTTGTCGTAATGCATATTGATAAGCGGTTTCCGAGCAATTTAATTTAGTGACACGAAACCATTTCCCCCTCAAAAGACCTTGCTGTTTTTCCCTGTCTCATTTCACGAGTTGGCAGTCCCGGTAATGACTTTTTTCGTTTTAAATGAGATCTCATATAACTTGATAAAGGTCGAAAATGTACTTGGTTCATAGCAATCGCCATCATGATCATCGTGATATCCTGTAGATACAAAATCGAGTTGTAGAAGTATTCGGATCAGTAATAATCCCTATGAAACAAATATTCGAACGAAGATTTATCGTTATCAAATCAGGTTTACAAAGGGTCAAATGGACCTGACGTGTTGAATAGTTAGGGATACACCTTCATCAGACTTATAGATATTGATTAGGAATGAACTCATAATTACACAGTAAAACTTGTTCTGACAGTAGCAATAATATTGCTTTCTTCTCTGCTGCAATTTCTGATTTAAAAGTTGGATTAACTCATCAATACAATCCTTTTGGATTCAATCCGACTCTGTTTTGCAAATTTTGAAATGAACACGTTGTATGTACAAGGTATAAGGCAGAATAAAGACATGCAGACAGGAGCCAAATTATACCCAAAGCTATATGGTAGGTGAGAATAGAAAGAAGATGAGGAGTGCATATTATGTGAACATGGGGGGAATGATACTACCGATATTCCATAAGTTCTAAATGAAAATAGACATTTATATTATAATAGGTGTACGACAAAGTCATATATTTTCAATATTCTTCCAAATCCTTTCTATTCTATTTTCTTCATCATTATCACCATGCACCTTGTACCGATTGTAGCTCAGTAAGGGGTGTATTTTGTCCTCTTCTCCCCCCTGTAGAGCCCCTACCCCTAGAGATGGGAATAGTGAAGAAAAATAAGGACCTAGGAGATACAAAAGGGGCTATATATAACAGGACCAATGGTGATCGACCCAACAATTTCTCAAGTAGTTAGGAAATAATACATAGCAAAGGGGGGCGAAGGAACAAGAATATGGGTGTGTGTGCTAGATAGAGGCCTAAGTCTGGAACATAAATTCCCGTGTGATTCAACTCATAAAATGACGTCATAGTTAGGTACCCCCCCCCCACCCCCGCTTCCCTTTATCATAATACATATTGCCTATGTGAGTTAAGCTACCTGACAGAGACGGGTAGATATGAAAAAAATAATGACAAAACTCATGAAGAGGAACGTCAAAGTGATTTGAAAAAATAAAAAATAAAAGGTAAGAAAAACTGTGGTATATTGTTTTTATTTTAAGAATTCTGAGTACTGTACGGTCATTGAAGTTCATCACCCTTATCATACGGATATAAGGTTTCATGAAAATAAACGAAAAAGGACCATTTGCAATTCCGATTGAGAGAAAAGGGGATAAATGATGAAATTAAAGACAGCTAACTACTGAAGTCTGGGCGTACAGATTATTTTGTGGAAGCGTCGTGGTGTAGCGGTTCTGACTCTCGCCTTGTAATCAGAGGGTCGTGGGTTCGAATCCCACCATGGCCTCGCATCCTTTGGCAAAGCGTTAATCCACACTTTGCCACTCTCCACCCAGGTGTTATTGGGTACCCTGTAGGATGTGAAAGCCTATGTAGTATGCCTAGCAACTGAGTCTTGGAACTCGTTGGAATGCTCCCCAGGGAGTCGAGAAGGTGCATACATTGTATGCGGGCCTGCAGGAATCCGATGACCGGGGTGATAATGTGTCTGTAAAGCGCTTAGATAATAGATTCCGATGTATAAAGCGCTGTATTAATGCGGAATATTATTATTATTATTTTCTTCAAATTCTTGCTACCTTTTTTCATATATTCATGGGGCCTGCATCATTGAAGTATTTATGGCATGACTGGTGGATTCCTTCACAGTAATACTCAAAGTTGAAATCTCTCATTCCTAAAGGTCAACTCATCTAGTTGGCATACGGTGGTCAGAGTCAAGGTATTGATTCACACTGTCGCTTTATTGCATTTAATTTCAATAAGATGATCCTATTTCTTCACATTTTCTTCTGCTAAATGTTTGTCTCATTCATCTCCTCCAAGCTCGGTCTGCTCCGACTCACGCCATCAGCGCAGTAAGGCGCTGACGAGCTCGGCCAACACTTCGTTAACTTCTGTTTCCTTTTTATATGTTTTTTTTCTTCTCCAAACCAATGTGAGCGTAAAGTATACTGTTACATTGTTTTTGCGGGACTTCTGTCACCTCCGATGGCAGTTCTAACACGCTTCCGTAGGTTACGGTGAATATTGTATTAGATTATGTAAAGATGGCGCTTTGATCAGCACCTATAGTGCTCGCAGCGAGAGCGCCAGCGTCTAGGCTTCAGCGAACCCCGTGCGCAGACGATGAAGTGTTTTGATACGGGGTTTGGGTTTGCGCGGGAAACCGGGAAGAGGGAGAGTTTTGTTCAGCTCGACTGAGTTGTTCCTTTCCCGCTTGCTTGCCTATGTAAACGCTGCCTTGCCTGCCTACATGCTGACTTGGCAAAGACTACGCCATCTTATTTCTTTAAAATATTTTAAGAGACAGTTCTAAAAAAATTTTAAAAAGTCTTGATGCCATCATAATGTTTACTTTGATAATCGTAATTGATGTGTTCAAAAGTGGCTCATATTCATGATAGTCGCATTGTGATGATGCAATTTTGACAATAAAAAAAGAGAGAATAGATACACTACCATAAGTGGATATAGCACTTTCTATGAAGCTATATCAGATTACTCGGAAATAAAAAGATATAACTATAACTTTAAAAACTCATTTGTATTGAACAAACTACTAATTTCGTAGCTCTGCATGTCAATTACTGAACATTTTAGATCTATTTCCTTGTCCGAAGTAAAAATAAATCAAAATTGACCTAAAAAACATATTTTACAGTATATACATATATATATAATTATTATATATAATAAATGATTAAAAAATTAAGAGACTCAATTATGATACAAAATTACACAACCACAATACATAACCAATACTTGTGAATGATTTATGAAAAGATCGAAAGTGCTTTTAATACAGATAGTGGTCATAGTGGGTGGATTTTATTCATGATTAATTTAGCTTTCGAAGCATTCCAAGTTGAACAACGACAAGGTGTTTTGAAATGGGACTATATCAGTAACATTATGAAGCAAAAGAATGAGGGGGCAGACACGGCGTTTGGTGCAAAATAAAAAGTTGTCAAGACACGGAGAAAACAAGAGAATTATAGAGGGAGACGGAGAAAGAGAGAGGGAGAAAGAAATTATTTTAGTGAGAGGGGGGTGAGGGTACGAGTGAGAGAGGGAGAGGGGGGAGAGAATGGGTGGGAGGGGGAGAGATCACTGAGAGAAATACATAGTTATAGTTATCATAGTTTTATAGTAAGATAGTTATTAGTTTGATTATAGTTACGGCTATATCCCAATCTCATGACCATCATTTTAATACTGTTTTCATTCAGATTTCATGAACAAATAGTTCCATAACATTTCAATTTAACATTTCAAATCACATATAATACTTTACATTTCATATTTTCACTTTTTTTCACTAGCTTAATATAACCATGAATCATATATATCTTAAAAGAAAACAATGAAATCAGTTATCATAAAAATGCTTAAACACCATCACCTTCGCAGCTTACAAAATACACTCACACTGCAAGTACCCCCACACAAGACTACAGCAACATTGGGAGATAGGTCATTTCTGATGTCAGCCCCACGACTATGGGACAAACTTCCCCTCAACATTAGGAATTCAACAAATTTACATAATTCCAAGTCAAAATTAAAAACCTATCTATTTCAATAGTATTTACTGCACCTAGGAAGCTCTTGCAGCGCAATAGAATACAAAGAAATAGTTTTTTGCGCTATATAAATGCACATTATTATTACATATAGTTACATCTATAACCAATGTTAAAGTTTTATAATTATAGTTATAATCATAATTTTAGAAAAATATGTTAATATATCACTGAGAAAAAAATGTAATTATAATTACAGCAAGGTGAATTTCATAACAATTACATTTTAGATCATGGTGAATTCGGTAAAGAAGGGAAACTAGATGATAAAACGAAGTCAAAAGAACTCGACGAAGCAGGGGTGTACAAAAGGTGAAGGGAATTGAAGGTAGTCCCTACAAAATGCCTGCAGACGCTAGCTCACCTATTTCAGAATTCAAGATCTTAAGTGTTGTCAGGAAGGCTGGAGATGTTTTGATTTGGCCCTTCAGGTTTCGCTGGACCGGTAGGACTCTCTCATTCTAAAATCGTCTCTTTCGGTCAATACACTCCCAGCTATCGCTATCCAGAGAAAGCTAAAGGAGGGTTGGGTAGCTGTAGTGGATGGGTTAAATAATTATCCACATTTTTAAGGCGCATTGGATATTTTAATAAAGGGGAACCGAGCTTACCAACACTGTCATTGGTCATTCTGACTTTGTGTTATAAATTGTTGTCTTAAAATGTATTCTTCGAGATAACTATTAGTAATAGTTGCATTACTATTAAACAGAAATTTGTCTTTAAAGTGAGAGGTTAACATTGGTTTGACTTTTAAAAAATCTGATCTAGAAGGTCACACTTGTCACCTTTGTCTGTGATATGTTACAAAAATGAAGCCCAGAAAAAATTGCGTTCGAAAATAATTATTTAGTGCTTCAAAAATTTAAATATAAAGTGACCGGAAACACCATCTTAATTTCATCCCATACACTTATGTGTACTATTTAGGTGTCTATAAGACGCCTATTTACAAAATCGAGGTTTGCCTTGTAGTTTTAGCTTTTCATTCTCAGTAATGATTGTTTTCAGGGTTTATTAGTTGTAATACATGCACTTGTACACATGTTTCATCTTGGTTTGAGAATTTTTTAAATCGGCTGCTCACAAAGTTAAACAATACCTTTAAATGTGCTTCTCCTTCAATCTGTGCTTCCTTTCTTTGCTTTATTTACCTCGAGAATATGTTCACTGTATATTTCCATATCAAAATTATAATTGCAACCTTTCAATATGTCACATTTAACGGAAAAATATTTCTTTTCCCAATTTTCTATTTGATGTACAGATTCAGACAATAACATCACCATTTAAAGGATGTTATTATCAAGTTCCTCTTTACATGAACGACACCCCCCCCCCCCACCCCCTCCGCTTGCATTTTATTATCTTCGGTCCCATGCGTAAAGAATCGTGGATGTGCTGCCAACGGAAAACACGTACTCCAAGGGCTGAACTTGAGGATTACGGGCTAGATCATTCAGTTTATCACATGCTTATCGACGGAGCAGATAGACACCAAGATATACCGACTTGTCAAGATCTCTCTTAAAGATAACTTCAGGCTAGTACCTTGCTTTGGGCAAATTTTGGTTTACGATGTCGAAAGTATTCGAAATAAAAAAAAAAGAAAATAGGAGAGAGTGGAACGAGTGGGAGAAAACAATAGAGGAAGGGGGATTTTGGGGTAAAGAGTAGACAGAGAAAGGGGGAGGACGATTTAAAAACGAAACAGACAGATAAAAGATTTAGAAAGAAATTTACATTATATACAGAGAACTAAAGATGGGATAATGAGAGATTGGGGTTTCCCCCCACTTAAGGAGCGAAGTAGAGATTGAGGGCTAGTACAAGATAACGTGTTAATTAATGAGAGAAGGAACCGAGAAACGCAACAATGTGGACTTTTTCACACATTTGACAGTTTAATTCACTGATCTTTTCACAATTTAGTAGATTCTTTTTAATCAGTAATCAAAGTATTAATATTTTTTTTACATTTTTAGGGAGTTGGGACACTTTCAGGGGCGTAGAAACCAAAGAGATGTTCGTAGTCTGCAGGCACAGACCCTGATTGTTAGCTTTGATCAACAAGTGGGCCTTCAAATAAAGGCTATATAGCATATACGAAAGTTGTTGTTTCAATTCAGAGCGAGAGTACCTTATATACACAAGTCATTGTAGGCTTTTCATTCAAACCCCTTAAGACGAGTGAAGGGTTCGCACAGCAGAATTCCACACACACACACATCCTCCAATACACCCACACAAACACCCCACACACATTTACAAGATTAGAAACAATTGTGCCGACTTTTTTTTCTAATTGATATTCAGATTTCCCGGGGGAGGGGAAATGTCGAACAATCCTCCTTCTTTGTGGTTGAACTTTTTTCCACGAGAACATGTTTTTATTGACAATTTGTGTCCCCCCCCCGGTAAAAAAATTTGAGCTTGCACCCTGGATAACAGCGCTATAGATGCAAATGACAAAAAAGGGGCAGGGGAGGAGGTGGTAAATTGTCATCAAATTGCCATCTCCTCCACTCACCACATGGTCTACATGTACCTTCAAGTCTAATGCCACTCCGTCCATCAACCTTCGTCTCATAACCAGTTGGTCTAAAATTCGTTTTATTTTCGTTTATTTTGCCCAATCAACACTTGGTCTAATTAGACCAAGCGGCATATGGACTAAATTTCTATTGGACCAACTGGTTATATGAAAAAATGGTGAGTGGACGAAATGGCAAACCGAATCGTAGTAGACAAGATGGCAATTGGACGAACTGACATTGGACAGAATGAAAATAAACGAGTGGAGTGAGTAGGAAAATAAATGGATGTAGGAAGTGCAAGGTAAAAAAAGTGGGACAAGGTTGAGGGAAAATAGGGACAAAAATATCATAATTTTCAAGACTGTATTGTAACATATGCCATCATTTATATCTATCAATAATAGTTAGACATGTGGGGGTTTTAAATCAGAAGTATTACACAAAACATATTACTTTTAACTTAACGTTTTTTGTTAAAAATTGTAAAGAATTAAAAAAAAGTTTTGCGTAATCCCGTCTACGTGTTTCAGACAAATCCACCGAAATGTAAATCAAGATTAGGGATGAAAAATGTGATTGCAACTATATCCATTTTGATCTCTATCCTAACCCCCCCCCCCTCTTCTTATACACAGACACACCCTCTCGCTTTCTTCTTCTTCCATTTTTCTACTGTATACCCTTCCTCGGCCATCTCTGTATTTTGTATATTTTCCTTCATCTACTTTCCAACCCACACGAGTTTAGGATTAAATTTGTAATTATAAACATATTTCCGATTTTGATGAAACATAGTTTCTGCTTTAATCACCCAACGATCATAGCCGAATATCAAAAGACCAACTCTTTCCAGGAGAAATGCAATCACGAGATTTTCTCGACGGTAATTGAATTTATATCCCTGACATGATGTGGAGAAACATGTAGTTTTTTGTCACATCAATCCATCTCTTAAGCCCGCCGCTCTCATTGCTAGTGTATAATCAATCAGAATTATGCAGATAAATTTATTCTTCTGAGCAAAAAGTAATTATTTCTTTATCTAACGAATCATTAATGCGAAAGATTATTCGAAAGTGCAAGGTTGTTCGAGATTAGTGTGTTTATTTCTTTCTTTGCAGAGGAACTGCATGGGAATTACGGAAAAAAACATATTGCCCCCGGTTAGAGTAAAAAACCTTATTGCTAATATTTTCTAGATGAAAACGTAGAAAAGGTAGAATATTTGAAAGTAAGTTACAAGAACGATAAAGAACATTGATATAAATGAAAAAGGGGTAAATTTTGAGAAAACGCTCGAAATAAGGATAGATCGTGCAGTGAAGGAAAGTATGCCAATCGTACAATTTGTCGGCATCCCAAAACTTAATCTAGCCCAATCAATCGACACGTCAAATTTCTTTCATGATTTTCATGATCAAACTCAATAAACACATAGTCAACATATCTTAACCAACTTCTTAAAATTCTCACCAACGGTCCCCACCATTGATGGAAATGTGCAATAAATTAATAAGAAAAAAAGCCGGCAAGAAACCCGTCTATCTGAAAATCCCAATGCATTTTTCAAAGATTATCTATGTTTGAAATATATGTTGCGGCTGCATAAAATATAACTTAAAGTGTAAGCCATTTCAAGTTCAACATCGCCAATTTAGACAAAGTATATGAAAAAATGAATTATGAAACAAGACACACGACTATGCAATCCCCCTTTTTCGTATGCATGTATACTACTATTTCTACTACTTCTACTACTACTACTACTACTACTACTACTACTACTACTACTACTACTACTACTACTACTACTACTACTACTACTACTACTACTTCTTCTTCTTCTTCTACTACTGTTACTACAACTACAACTACTACTACTCTACTACCGCTGCTGCTACTACTTCCATATACTACTATTGTACTTGCTAATGCTACTATACCTTTACAGCACAGTAAAAACATGTGTATAAAATGTTAAACCCCAATATTTGTTTTCGGAACTTAATACAAAATGAAATCGGGTATGAAATGGTTCTTTAAAATGTTATACAACTACCTCTAAGGTACCAGCGTTCTATGACATTTCAAGCGGCGTTGAACAGTGAATTTGTGAGCCTTTCGAAACACTAATAGTGGATGTGGACCTTACAATGAAGATGCGACATGTCATGAAAGCGTGGAAAGAGACAGCGGTGATGCACTAAATTGTAAGCCGAGACGGGCCGATTGGCTTTACCATGTTTACTGACTGAGTAGAGGGTTAACCGACAAACTTACGAGAACAAACATTCGAACAGAGAAATTCAGCTATTTTGTATGTGGCGTACGTTATCATAGGGTGAGTAATATATCAATAATACTGTGATTGATTGATTGATTGCATTTATTTTTTTCATTCCAAAATTCAACAAAAGTTACAATGTAAGGCAAAATGAAAATATGTAATATACAGAAATGAAAAATAAAAGGGAACCAACTGGAAAGCAAAGCTTGTTAGTATGGGTTCCCCACAATAAATAAAGTATATCTTTGATCAATGAAATTCAAATCCTAAATTGAAAAGGTTTGTACAATGAAATAAATACTAAAGGGGTCGAACTTTAGAGGGCTCAAAACTTTCACAGGAATCTACACATGTTTTCATAATTGTGCCCGTGCATGCACGGCAGTATTACCCAGTCGACAATAAAGTAGGAGACTAATTATCCACACGGTATTTGAAAATTCGAAGGAGATTCAGTGGAATGATAAAGAATTCCAATCGTGGAATATAATCTTCTTTTCATCTCATACGGGTATATTGGTATATACATGTAGAGGTTATATAGACGTTATACATTCCGATAAATAATAATAAAAATATATACAATGAATTAATGAATGAAGGCATGAATATTAATGATGATATTAATGATAATGATAATACTAAGAATATAATGATGATGATGAGGAGGAGGATTATGATGATGATGATGATGGTGATGATGATGGTGGTGATGATGATGATGATGATGATGGTGATGATGATGATGATGGCGATGATGATGGTGAAGATGACAATGATGACGATGACGACGACGATGATTATAAATGATGATGTTGATAAATGATAATGGTGGTATAACAATGATGATGTCACATGAAAAAGATGATGATGATATATAATTTTTCCCTATCAGATAAAGAGCAAGTTTGTAATACAAAGATCGATTTTTTTCTCAAAAGATTATGACATAATATTTTAGAAAAATGGAATAACATTTATATCGTTCTCTTCATTTCCTTAATTTTCTCCTATTTCTCATTGGTCGTGATTTTTTGGGGGTAAGGGTGGGGGAGCGGCAATAACCCTAACCCCCCCCCCATACACCAGTGTTTAAAGTGGTTGCCAGCGTGGCATTGGTCTGCGTCTATCATTATGTTCATATAGTATTAAAGCTCTGTCCCTGATTAGAGTAACGAATGAGCCCGCGTATATGACCGCATGACATGCAAGTGGAACTCATGCGATATTCATTAATTTTGATATGATTTAACATCATATTAGTATTAGGAGAAATAAGATATTTTCACAAGGGCAATGTGCGTCATCAGTAAAAGTAATTAGCTATAACATGTAAATGCTCATCTTGCTAAATACTGAATATTAGTTTTGAACCGGACTCGTGTACCACAGAATAATATCGTTAATGTACATGGATACAACCTGTTTGGTTGCCTTTTGGTTGAATTTGCGGAGCATTGGAAGAGTCAACCGTTTTTCTGACTCTCGCCTTGTAATCAAAGGCTCATGTATTCATATCCCATCACTGCCTAGGTATCTTTGGCAAGACATTAATCCACGCGGTGCCACTCTCCACCCAGGTGCTACACTAAAAAACGTTGACCTAACATTGGGTAAAATGGGAACATGCATAATTTGCTAAGTAAAATGGCACCAAATTTTACGCAATGTTGCGTTGAAATTCATCCTTAAAACATACATTTTATCCAATATAAGGGGAAAATTACACAGCAAACATGCATGTTCCCTTTCTACCCAAATTGTATGTGTGGTTTTTTTTTAGAGTGTAAATGCATTCGGTGGGAAGTGAAAGTCATGCTAACTTGTCCATTATTGTGGGCCCCTCAATGGCGACTGGAATACTTCCCAGGGAGTGGAGAATGCACATAAATTGTGTGTGAGAATGGCTATTTGATGAAATTAATGTCCATTGGAAGAAAAATAAATGTGTACTTGAATTTCTTGTACACCGCGTTAAAAATAACCAGATTGAGCATGATTTAAATTTCATCACCGTAATAACATTTTATCCAGAAAGTGTGCAGTTTAAACCGAGAAAATGGCTCAAAATGCACTCAGTGTTGAAATAATTGTTTGTTCGATCATTTATTTTCCATAATCATATAAAAACAGTCCATTACAATACAAATTAAATACATGCAATAATATACATTCATAAAAGTAAAATACATATAAACAGTTTACAGAATGCCTTTCAATGAAAACAAGAAAGGATAAATACATGCTAAATTATTTGAAAATGAAAAAAAGGGAAACTAAAGTAAGGCCATGTGGCCCTGTAAAATAAGTTCCCTTATATCTATATTTAATACAATTAACTATATGTGTTACTGAAAGACATGTTTACAAAAAAGAAACAAAAATGAAATGTGTCAGAGGAACATAGACAAAAAAATATGGCAATAACAGTATGCACTACTTGGGGTACATGTCAGTATTTGGATAAAAAGAATATTTTCAAATGTTTTTTAAATGAGTTTTGGTTATTACAAAGAGATATATAACTTGGTAATGAATTCCAAATGACTGGAATACTACATCGAGGACATTTTTCTTCATACATAAATAAAACTTTCCAACGATGAAAATTATATCGATTTCTTGTATTGTAATTATGAACATTAAGATTTGAAGAAAACATAGTAGAAATATTATATGGAAGTAAATTGTGAAAATACAAGTAACCTAACACTGCTGTTTGATACTGATATAAATCACTTATATTCAAAGTTTTGAGTTTTATGAAGAGAGGAGCAGAATGGGCAAGGTAATGGCTGTTGGTGCAAATTCGCAAAGCTTTTTTTTTTGCTTGAAGCGTACATAATTGATAAAATCCATTAACAATATTAATAACTCAATAGTAAAGAGGTTTTTATTCTTAGCCAAAAAAACATGATTAAGGACAAGTAAAGGCTTACAACTATAAATGCTATCCATTTCAAACAATATAAAATCAAAACGAATTGTTTTACAAAGGGGAAAAATACTTGTATGTATAATGCTACGGATCTAATACACCCATTAATATATCTAAAACACAAGATATGACAAGCAATATCTTTCACATACTTCAGATATGTCAAAAACAATTCGTTTATGCCTCTTTGCGGCCTCACTCAGAAATCTGTCTACTCATATATATATTTTTGTTTATTTCCTTCATTTTCTTTACGCTCTTCTTTC
This sequence comes from Lytechinus variegatus, assembly GCF_018143015.1. NCBI lineage: Eukaryota > Metazoa > Echinodermata > Echinoidea > Temnopleuroida > Toxopneustidae > Lytechinus > Lytechinus variegatus. The sequence continues at coordinate 49,573,947 of NC_054743.1, forward strand.
GCACTTTGATTTCTTTCTCCCTTTTTTTGGATAGTTTACTTCAGGGCACTCTAGGTCGAAGCCCCCGCCGTCGATAGGTCAGTCTCGAGAGAGGAGCGCATATTGCCCAGCACAAGGAATATCAGCGAACGAGTCAGGCTCGGAACCAAGGGATATAACAAAATGAGCGCGAAGTTGACAAACAAAATGTAAAAATATCCAAGAACGTTGGGACCGTTTCGATTCCAATCCGAGCGGGAAAAACATCCATCTATTTGTACAGCAGATCACTGATCGATGCGCTATGAATGTAAGATGATAGTTCGATGAGGATCCTTCTTTCAATCTCTTTCTGTATCCTCTGTTTCAACCCTTCACTTTAATTACATCCCGAGGATAGCTATGGTATCCTCAACTTATTTTTTCCCCCTTTTGGTGCAGACGATGAAAGCTCTCGCAAAGAGACGCAGGCCAAAGAAGTGAAGTTAACTCTTCCGGATTCTTGTTTTTGTCTAAAAGTTTTTCAATTCCTGTGTGCTTAGCAAAAGCATGTCTTGGGATGTCTTGAATGTGGTGCTGTTGAGTTATCCGTTTTAATATCCAAGTAAAAGTCGCGGGAAAAAAAATCATGATTAATTCCTAGAAATTTGGCGGATGATGCGTTGATCTGACGATATGTCGGGCAATTCGTATCTACGTCATGATTATCCCGGTGTGAGAGCATGAATTTGACTCAATTTTTGTTAAACAACTGGCAATGTCAGCGGTATGAATGGCAATGCCTTCCTTAAATGAATGGGCCCCGCGTACACAGGCTCAACGATTTTTATACAAAAACCAGAGTCAATTTGACGCAAGTAATCCCTCTTTGACTTGTATATTTTCCCCCTCTTCTTTCTTGTTTTTCAGGCCATTTTGTTCGTATATATTTTGTGTTCATCATTGGGGAAACCACGCTGCATCTATCTACATATAACACAGCTACGAGCACGGCTATTTGGGCGAGCTCGCTGTATCTTATGAATTGCGTTAAAGTTCCTTTTGTCGCTCGACGTGCATTTTTTTAGAAACCCATTGTCGCCGGGGCTGACGTATAGCAAATTAAATCTTACTTTCATCACTACCGCATTATTTCTCCCCACTTCTGAAACCACTGAATACCCTCTCATCTTTGCTCCCCAGTTCTCTTCTTATCTCTCTTTTCCCCTCTCTCTCTCCCCCTCTCCTGCCCATCCAACCCCAAACGCTCTCCCTTTCCCAGTTTGTTAAGCTTGTTTCCATTTTTTTTTTCATCTCTTTCTCGCTCTTCTCACATATTCTAATCCCCAATACCTCTGTACATTCATTTGAATTTTCTGTTACCGATTTCATAAAAACCAGAGGCAAAGTGTCGCAAGTCCCCTTTCTCTCGACCAATCTCTCTATCTCACTCAAGACCTCTCTCACCTTCTCCAGCTCTATCTTTCTTTTTCCGTTCATATATTAAAAAAATGTTTTACTTTTATTTCATTTTTTTCCTTCATTTTACTTTGCTCTACTTGATTCTGCCCTTCCTATTCATTAATCCCTCCCACTCCCCCTCTCTCCCCCTCTCTCTCCACCTCTCTCTCTTCCTCTCTCTCCCCATCTCTCTCCCCCTCTCCTTCTTTCTTCATCTACCCCTCCCCTCCCCCAGCTCCACCAGTAACTGTCTTCCCAACCCATATCCCCCACCACCTTCAAACCCATGTATAATTCGACGATCGACTGTGTGTATCTGTGTCTTTCCTAGATCAATCTTCCTATAGAATTTATTTAAAACTGTAGGCCTATATATCTAAACTCAATCCTCAATAATTGAAGGTAAAAAAGACGCCTGAAATGCTTCGAAAATCTTTTCTGACCTTGGCTTTGGAGTGAAATTTGGGTTTGTTTAAGTTGCTTTCTGTGGATTTATTCAACTCTTATTCCTTCTCCGATTTTGTGGATGTATATTACCCCCTTCTTCTGCCTCAGCTCGCCCCGTTAACTTCGGCGAATCGCATAACTTCATGCTGCTTTGCTTTTATTCAGCTACATCCCTCGCATCTTCATTCCTTCTTTACTCTCTCCCTCTCCCCGTCTTCTTCTCGCACACACACACACACTCCCTATTCGTCTCTCTCTTTTCCTTTCTCTATCTCCCCCTCTCTCCCTCCCTCTCTCTCTCATTTTTTTTATCTCTCTATCAAGCAAAAACATCAGTTCAATGCATTCACAATTGCCTTATGTTTTATGGATGCGTTAACAGATTCTAATCTCATTTTTTATCGGGCTCCCTATTTTTTTTCTCTCTCTCCCCTCCCGTCCTCCACACTCCCTCAGCGTCGATCTTCTTTTCTCCTCGTTTCAAATTGATATTTCACGATACAACACACTTTTCCCCCCTGCACGACGTCGATGAATTAATTAGCGCTAATCAGGGGAACTGCAGCGTGAAAGTCGGGTTCAACTGTTAATTCCGTATATACCACGTGTACTTATCACCGACAAATCTTCATTTTGGGGGGCTCGACGATCCCGCGCGATGATGGATGGCCAACGCCGAACTTCCCATGTTTTGTCTCTGCGATTACTATACCTTACCTCCCCTCATCGAATTGTGAAACATCAACCGCAATGCGATTTATTTCCCCGCCAATTGATGATTATCTCTTATTTTCCCTCAAAATCCTTACATATGCCATTATGTTCCTAACAACCTCGGGAAGATGTAAGTAGACCACCGCCCGGAGGAAGAAAAATATACTTTAAATCTGAAAGCACTTTTTTTTTACTTCTTACAAAGTGCACTTGTAGTTTATCTCTGTTTTATTGAATTTATAAGTACTGTATCAGATTCCCGAGTACTTCGAAGAAGGTGGGAAGTCTTTTCGATGATATCTCAGAACCTAGACAAGCATTAATGTTTTAATATTGTTATGAGTTACAAGTTAGGAATTCCACATCTCATGTAGATTTCAGAATATTAAAGTGCATTTTTAAAAAAGAACTAAGAATATATGCTTCCTTTAAGAATGTTAACATTCTATCAATTACAGTGCCATGGTAGAAGTATGCATGGGGAAAGAAGAAGAAGAAGAGGAAGAGGAAGAAGAAGAAGAAAATGAAAAAAAAAGAAAAAAGAGGGAGAGGAGGAGGATGAGAAGAAGAAAAATATGAAGAAGGAGATGAAGACGAAGAAGAAGAATAGAAAGAAGAAGAACAACAACAACAAGAACAAGAAGAACAAGAAGAAGATGAGGTGAACATATTTTATTTGCATGGTATATATTCAACATTTTCCTATGTCATTCGCACTTTTTCTCTTTTTGCCTCTTCCCTGAGGATTTATTATTTCAAAATAAATACATATTTAGGCCTACATGATGAAAAACTTGTTTTTCAAGAGTCAAATTATGTAATATTTACAACATATCAATAATTTTCTAATGCATAAAATAGTTTACATCAGTAAAATCCATTTTCTGGACTCCGTAACAAGTTTGCGATGAATCGCAAAAAAAATGAAAGAACCGCACTGATTGGTTTCCGGTCAGTATTTTAAACAGAGTGCGCATGCAACGATGATCTTGATTGGTCACGCCTGTATTTCGTCATTTTCATATCTAACTCAGATCATGAGACAAACAAAGCCTATGCGAAAATTCAATGGGGTAATACACGGTGACAATATTTACACATTCCGTTCAACATTTGAAGTAATTATACAGTGCGTATAAAAAAAGGTTTACACTTTGAAAAAACCCAGGGAATTAAAAAATATACAACTTGTGGGTAATTTTTCCACATATAATCTTGGATTTGGGTCTCATCTAGTCAATGAAGGTAAAAGTTTTGATAGAATGTTACACTTGAGTGAGCACTGTCCATTTTTGAAAAGCTCACAGAAATCTATTTGCGCAGAAATGCTCGTTTACACGCTGTGTCAAGGGGAAAGGGCGAAATCAAATTTACCCTGCGAAACATTTCTTATACATTTCCTCTCCACTTTTAGTCAATTTAAATAAAACGGATTCATTCAAGCATTTTGTAATAATTTTGCCACCCAAATTGAAATTTCAACACTTAGTAAGCGCAACCTTTACCCTTTTGTGAGCTGGATCTGAGGACATAACCGATCTGAACAAATTCAAAGTTTATATCATACATCCCCCAGCATTTTTTCACTAAGTTTTTATCATTTAACGTGGGTTTACATTTCATTTTCATTTAATACTTGTTTCTTTACACTTTTCCCAAGCTTGACAATGATTAACAAAATAAAAATCAAGCCTAAGCCATTTCATGCAAATCACATCTTAGTATAAAGCAAATATTGTCACGATGGCCTCGGTGTGTGGGGAGTGGGGTGGAGCGCAATGCACTCTTCGAGGACGGTGTTTTGGGCAAGGAAATAAGTTGAAAAAAATAAAAGATATTTTCAAATCAATTTAACTAGCTAAATTCCACGTGTTCTTCATGATTAATGTCTACTTTTATTCGCAAAACTATACTTCCTCCTCCTGCTTCTCTCATAATTATTACCAGCATCATCATCATTACTTTTCTTACCTTTCTTTTGCTCTACTCATCTCTCTCTCCCTCTCACCGCCTCTCCCTCTCATTTTCGCCCATGCACTCTCGTTTCTTTCCCTCTACTATTTGATATTATGATGCGTTTCTTATTCACAGTTTCTAATCCCGATATAATTATGTCCCCATCCAAATAAATCACGATGCCTTACTACAACATAGATTTGTGATGATTGGAAAAGTAACTAGTCATATATATGTTTATATTTTCTCGCGCGATTTTCTTCGAATTTGCTTTAGCGGCTTAAATCCCCAAATCTTATACTTATTTTACAATGGAATTATATGATTATTTTTTTTTTCATCTTTAAGCAAGCATACTGGAAACACTTATTAACTAACCAGAGTACAATTTTTATGTCTACATTGAACCTGAAAATCTAGTATTATATACGCGGCAATTGACTTAAAGGCTAGATCCACCCCATCAAAAAAGTTGATTTGAATATGAAAAAAAAGGAAAAAAGTCCAGCAAACATAACCTGAAAATTTCATGAAAATCAGATGGAAAAAGAGAAAGTGGTGATTTTTTTTATATTTCTGCCTAATTTCACATAACAGTTATATTCACATCCTGGTCGGTATGCAAAGGAGGGTACTGGTGACGTCATCCACTCACTGTTAGTACTTTTGTATATCATTATAAAATACGAAAGTTTTAATTTTATCCTCATCGTGTTCATTGTCATGTCGAACGAAGTTGTATTTCTCCCTGAACATTATGACCTCTTTGTGTGAATAACTTTGCATTTGTTCAGTAATCATGTTTACATCAATATGATTTCGACCTTTTTGTTCCTTCTCTTTTTTCTTTCCCGTATATATACGCATATATGATTAAGTCGACTATAATTTTTTTTATTTCCAAGGTGGATCCACGCTTTAAAAGCTTTGCTTTTTAGTGGACCACCGCCCCCATTTCCATTTATGCTCAATATTATACTGTTTTTTTTTCACGAAGTAAGAATGCTCGTCTGTAAAATTGTACTTGATTTGTATTACTTTATATTATTTTGCATTATGTCTCGAATGGAAATGGAATAAAGAATTGAATTGAATTGAATATGAAATTACCTCATTGACTTTTTTCATTTGCATGCTGCTGACTTGAGCATATAACTGTTTTGTAAATGATTAGCGAAATGTTAAAAATGCCATGACTTTATTTTTTACGACTGATGTTGATGAAATTTTCAGCGGTATGCTTGTTTGATTTTGATTGATTCAAATCAACATTTTGCTTTGGTCGACTTGACTTTAATCAAACAATTACATTATTAAACTTTTAAACCCCCAAACTACACACAATTCTAGGATTAAGAAGTTCAAAGGGCAATTATCATCGCTCCATATTTGTTAATTCATGCAATTATAGGAACAAGTTTTACTGTATTACAAATGGAAAAGCAAAACGCAATTATTTTTATTTCAATTAGGTCTGTCATGCATGTAAATAACAAAAATTGAATGAACCTTCATTTGTTATCAAACATTGTAACATTGAGTAATTGAATTTGTTAGTAAATTTATTAATTTTGTTTGGTTCCCATATTTTGTTTGATATCGCTTCACCTTGGAATTATATTAGGAGTATAATATTGATGTTACACATCTAAATTCAAGTTCAGCCCCCCCCCCCAATAAAAAAAAAGTTGATTTGAAGAAAAAGAAAAAAATCAAGGAAGCATAACATTGACAATTATATAAAAATCGGATGTAAAATAAGAAAGTTATAAAATTTTAAAGTTTCGCTTATTTTTCACAAAACAGTTATGCACAACTTTATGATATGCAAATGAGAGAGTCGCTGATGCTCCTTATTCACATTTCCTTTTCTTTTATTGTTTGAATTATACAATGTTTTTTTACAGATTTGACAATAAGGACCCTCTTGTTAAAACCACAATATGTTTAAACAATAATAATTACACATGTTCAGGGAGGAATAAAACTTAGTTTCACATGACAACGAGGAGAAAACTGGAATATTGCATATTCCATGTAATGAATACAAAAGAAATAGTGGGTAGATGATGTCATCAGTCCCCTCATTTGCATAACGACCAGGATGTCAATATGACTATTACGTAAAATTAAGCAAAACTTTGAAATGTCATAACTTTTTTTTAATTTTACATCCGATTTTGATGAAATTTTCAGTGTTATAACGCTTGTTGGATTTATCTATTTTTATTCAAACCAACTTTTTGCATGGGTGGTCTTGTCCTTTAATTGATATTTGTTTGATGTGCATTGTTTATCTTTCATACTTGACGGATAAATAAATGGTATCGGATTGAATTGAACTTGTATAACTGATCATGATGCAGATAACATTAGACTTGATCTCCCAATTGTAATTTCCGTAGCCCCTGAAGGCCGTAACATAAAAAAGCTAAGTAATTGGTGGCGGGACTGATTTCTATGACATTTTTCATTCTTTATCATCATCAAATCATTCATACATATATTCATTATTCTATTTATATGTATATTCATGTTCTATCCATACATTCACAGCAATCGGGGAGATTAATCTATTTAATCGGTTTGGTAATATTGGTGTCGAGAGCGGGTGTGTTTTTCTTCTATCTATATATAGGCATACATGTATCCTTATTTGTTCGGAATATGATGTATTTTAAACCATTCGTCACCTTAACCCATTTTCCGTACAAAACGCAAATGACGATGATTTCAAAATCAGACACGTGAATATTATCCCACTTCACGTAATATTGATGATCCAGTTATTGTTTGGCATGTCATATGAAAGTGGGTTACTTCACTTATGTTAAAGGAACGAGGGGCAACATTTTGCTAAGCTCTTGCCCGCGCGCTCGGCGACTCCAAGCTCAGTCGAACCGGGCTGAAAGACTCCCAAGGGCTTGGCAAATCCCTTGGTCCCAATCATGCACTTTTGCGTGTGCCGGGATAAAGTCAAAATATGACTAATGATTGTACATCAGAAACGTCAAACGGGTGATTGGGAATCCACACGTCGACAAAACCACAATTCATTCCGGCCATTCTCATTAATAATTTTCCGATAAAATACCCTCTTTTTTCCAGAGCTACCCCCTCTGAAGAGCCGTAAAGCAAACGGCCTAAATCAGTTTGACGCCAGAAATTGCAAACATTTCAAATTCACTTTTCAATCACTCCACGGCGCTGCAATAAAAATCATGTTTCCGCGCGCGCCAGGAGAAAGATAAATTTTGTTTTCTCGTGCATTTGCATAGGATGGCAATAAATTTGTTTAACGTGGATTCCCAGAGGTCTAGGTTTGGGTAAGAAAAATCAATCATCCGCTGAGTGGGTAGGGGGAGAGGGGGGGGGGTCCAGTGATCCACGAAGCATCTTTCTAATTTTAGATAAGAAAAGTTGAGGGAAAAGCTTTTACCGACAGAGATTCCATTTCCGTGTTTTCTGCTGTACTGTCCAAAACATCAACCTTAAAACGGAGAGAATACAATATCCATATCATAATATCATAAACATCATGAATATCTAAAATCGACCATTATGTTTTTTTTTTGTTATTTATACTGCTATAATAATGTTTGGCGTTGTAGACATATTGAAGATATAAAAAATACACCCCCTTAAATATGAAAGGAAATAATGTTTTAAAACATAAATAAAAAAAAAAATCACAGAAATATTATCGTGATCGATATTTAACATTTTTAAATTACAAACATCATGATAAAGTATCGTTGCACTTGGCATTATTAATTTCATCATAATTACGATGATAGCGACGATGTTGATGATTATGATAATAATGACGACGATGATGGTGATGATGAAGATGATGATGATGAATGTGATGATGATGATGATGATGAAGGTGATGATGATGATGACGAAGAAGTGGCGTTGATGATGATGATGATGATGACGACAATGGTGGCAATGAGGATGACGATGATGATGACGATGATGGCGACGATGGTGGCAATGATGATGATGACGCTGATGGTGATGACGTTGATGAAGATGATGATGATGATGACGACGATGGTGGCGGTGATGATGATGATGACAAAAAAGATGTGGTGTCAGGTCAGTGAGAATGATATGTAATTATATATTTCATTTCTCACCTGCATAAGTTGTAATTTAAACTTCATTTCCTAACCCCGTCGTGCCCATACTATTCTATATCTATTCAGAAAATAATGCTGTGTGATACCATCTTCCTCTACACCTTCAACTTAATCAAATCATTAATATGTTAATACTGATCCGCAGGAATCACTGTCAGAGCTAACTTTAGAAAAGATTTTGCAGTATGGAGAAGCCACGCACCTGACAGAAAGATATCCCGAGCCGAGCTCTTAATAAGACCCAATCACATCCCCAGAGTAACGTGTGGGTCGATCTGCAAGCCTTGATCGAAAATTACAGATTACGGCAGGATGATGAATTGGTGCTCGATTTAACTGTTTAAAGATGAAAATGCGGAAAGAAAAATCATCAGAAATTAAGAGAGTATGCTTAAACAGACGACAGGGGTTCTCTTCTCCCGCCCTGTTGCTATGGCAACGTAAAAATTAGTTCATCAAATTTCCTAACTTTATTACTGGTTTTAAATCCGTGAGAGATCGAGGTATGGAAGAGAAGCGGTTAGAGTATATTTTTTTCTTAATCCATGATCTCGTTGGATCGGATCAAGGATGGGATTAAGGAGATTAAGTAGAAAGGATAAATGGATGATGAAAACTTGAAATGCCGCCAAAATCATAAGCAAATCAGGCGCCATTTTGAATCTGCTTTAAAAAAAAAAAAAATGATTACGTGTTTTTTTTTCGAGGGGGTGAGGTGCTTGCATGTCGTGTACATAAAGGGTTTTCGAAGCCAGAATTTTAAAGAAACGGAGTCAACGTTTCAGAATGGTATAAATGTTTCAGGTTATCATGAAATCATTCTTTCTCTAAGTTTGCTTCAATCATCATCAATAACTCCATCATGCCCCTCGATCATCATCTCCATGACCTTCATCTTCACCGTTGCCACAATCACCCCCAATCCTTATCATCTCCATCTTTATTATTCAAAATATAAACTGGTGTATTCATTTAAAGATATAACTATTCTCCTTTATTATAATGTATTAATCGATTGTTTAATGAGTTTGAATTTGCGTTGTCATTTATTTTGACACTCCTTCTGAAATTCTTAATGTAAGATTAATATTAGGTAATTGTTGTTTGGAATGATAATTTACTTTAGTACAAGTTATTAATGATTCATGGCAAAAAAATTAATCAACTTATTATGTTTTGTTATGAGAACAAGAAAATTGATACGAATGCAGAAGAATAGATCAAATCAAATACTCGCAAATATTCCTGAGATGTAGTTACGCAACTTTGAAAGCATTGAAATACACGCGGAGGTTGAAAGTAAGCACCCCCCCCCCCCCCTCCTTCCATTGCAGTCCCAAAGTTATGTGCTTTCGAGGTAAATATTCATTTGGACAGTTTTTCTAAATGTCATATCTTCTGGTTCTACAGAGTTAAAACATAAAAGTACGATATGAATGTTAAAGGTCAAGTCCACCCCACAAAAATGTTGATTTGAATAAATATAGAAAACTCAAAGTAGCAAAACACTGAAAATTTCATCAAAATTGGAAGTAAAATGAGAAAGTTATGACACTTTAAAGTTTTGCTTATTTTTCACAAAATAGTGATATGAACAACTCAAATAAAAAGGTCGATGATGTCCCTCACTCACTATTTCGTTTGTTTTTTATTGTTTGATATATACAATATTCAATTTTTTATCGATTTGACAATATGGACCAACTTGACTGAATCATATATTATTAAACAATCCTCATTCCACATGTTCAGGGAGGAATTAAGCGTTGTTTCACTTGACAATGAGGAGAAAAATAGAATATTCCCTATTTCATATAATAAAATACATAAGAAATAGTGAGTGGATGACGTCATCAGTCTCCTCATTTGCATACCCACCAGGATGTGCATATAACTGTTTTATGAAATTAAGCAAAATTTTAAAATGTCATAACTTTCTTTATTTTACATCCGATTTTGATGAAATTTTCAGTGTTATGCCTGTTGAATTTTTCTCTTCTTATTCAAATCAACTTTTTGTTCGGATAGACTTGTCATTTAAATAGGCACAACAAGGGCCAGCATTGGCTGTGATTTTGTTTATATTACTTTGATTAAAAGTAATATATTGAACACGACGACCCATGACAAGCTTTGAAATGCCAACTAAAGAAGGTTTTTATGTTTTCAATGAAACAGCGTACAAGTAACTGTGTAAGCTAACGATGACATGACCCCACTTCCTTTTGCAAACTCTTTATAATATCTGATTATAAATGTGATGTTTCAAAAGATGCAACATTAAGTTCTAGTGATGAACCAGACTGTGTTCAGACTTAATAATAGAACGGCTTGTCACCCCCCCCCCATCCCCTTCCCATATTTGGGCAATACATTGGACACTCATTGTTAGCGAAAACAATACTCTATATAACTTCGGGTTGTGCGAATGACATACACATTTTGATTATTACTGTTTCAGTTGGTATGAAGCTTATTTGTGTGTATAGCTGTATGAAAAGGCCCAATAGTGTATGAATATTCATGACCATGTTACCACTTCAGCGAAATTGTTATCAGATGAAGACAGAAGGTCGGTCTTGTCATCACTCTACCTCACAGTCATCAACAGGAGCGGTGCAAGAAGGCCAAAAGAGGGGGGGGGGGCAGGGGCGACCAATGGTTTATATAAAGGAAACGGAGAACAGAGCAGGGAGGGGTGGGGATGACTACCAATAATTATTCTATAAATCAAAAAAATAAAAAGGATAAAAAGCATTTCCAGGGGGCGATGTCAAAATGTTTTGAGGGCAGGAGGTGACAACCTCCTGTGAATTTTTAATGATTAATAAAAAAAGAAAAAATGACAATAGGGCATCACTCGTGGGTGGCGATGCAGAAAAGGGGGAGGGGGACAGGGTGACCCCCTCCTCCTCTCATGATTCTGCAATTGGTAAAAAAAATAGGGGGGGGGCAAAAATGGAGTCACTTAAATATAACACTCCTGTCATTCTATGGGGGAGAGGGTGGCTTCACCTTTAGAACTATTGCCCCCGCCCCCATTCAAAATCCACTGATGCTGCCACTATTATGTTGTAATGACGATGAGGGATTCTCGTGTTTAAGTGCTTGTAAAAAGTCAGGCCTGGGCGGTGTTATGCTGCCGCCCCCTTCGATTATAGAAGTATTAAAGAAGTGAAGAAAAATAGGAGGAAAGGTTAGAAGAAAACAATATATATACATGATCGAATAAAGAGATATGAGCCTTGTTATTTTATAATAGCCCCAGAAAAGAAGGGGGATAGGAAAATGGGAAGGAAACGAAATAAAAATCAGAAAATATTGGCCGTTTAGCAATAACATCCCTATCATTAAAGTGGAGAAACAAAATGAGGTTATCATGAGTTCACCTCGCCCAAACCGGTAAATTGCCAATTCCTCTACTGCCAACTCGTCCACTCACCACATGGTCTACTGACATTTAGTCTTATGCCATTCCGTCCATCAACATTTCGTCTATCAACCATTTGGTCCAATCAAGACTCTGACTCATCACCAATTCGTCTATGACCATTTCGTCTCATAACCAGTTGGTCTTATATCCATTTCATTTTCATTTATTTTGCCCAATTAACACTAATTAGTTTGGTCAAAATGGACCAAATGGAGTATGGACTAACCGGCTGTTGGACAAGTGGTTATTAGATGAAATGGTGAGTGGACAAAATAGCAAAAAGACCATGTAAATAGTAGACCGAATGATAGTAAACGAGTTCGTAATTGGACGAACTGGCATAGGACCAAATAAAGATAAAATCCCACCCCCTCCCCATATCTAAATACCCAGGTGCTGTCTCTGATTCAGGGTGTATCATTTTCGTAAGATATTTTCGTAACATGGGCCTACAACGAATGTTTGCAAGAATAGGAGACGAATTTCTCTTATCACAGAAGGAAGTATGCATAAGAAAATCCGTCAGCAAAAAATGGAATTCTACAAAAGTCAAACAAAAATAAATAATAACAGCCTTAAATGGGTACAACGAAAGAATGTGGGAAACTTACATGTATTTTTAGCGACTTCACACTCAATAACGTCAGGGATTCAATGGCAATTAATCATTGGTCTGTGCACGGCAAAAATAAAATTGAAGATGGAACAACGTCGCAAGTGATCTATATTCTACACCGCACCAACAACAAAAAGTGTTGGAATCATTAGCGCGCTTTGTGCAAAATGGTCATAAATCCACTGTAAGTAAATAGGGCATTTTAGTAATTACCTCGCCGACGCTTTCAAGAACGCAGAGAATCTGTTGTCAAAAGCCCTTCATCACAAAGCCACAAAGCAGTATAAACCGGTGAATCAAAACAGAAATATCGTCCTGGATTTGTGAACCAACGATATATTTGCACATTTTTTTGTCCAGTCCAAATCTTAAGACGATGTGCTGTCCCGGTCCACCAACTTTCGACCATGACCTTTCATCTGTTTGTTTTCAATAGATTCTGAAATGAATGCTGCACGTCTGCGAAGTAGATTCTAATATGAGGAAGACTCTGTATGGTGAATAATGACCATTATGATGTCAGACGTCCTCCGAAAAAAGTAACACTTTTTTTACGAGAAAAAGTTAAATTTTGCCACTTTGGTCAAGTGTTAACTTGAAGGTTTCTCTGATTTGTATTAAGGCATGTTCGCAATTTCGAAAAATAAAAAGAAAAGTACGAGTTGGTGTTATTCATCGTCGAGCTTTGCAATTTAACATGACGGAGCATGATATTGGTAAAAAAAATATGGGTGTTTAGTATGCCGTTGCTGTGGGTGCGTCGTGGTCTAGTGGTTCTGACTCCCGCCTTTCAAACAGAGGGTATTGGGTTCGAATCCTAGCCATGGCGTATTTTCCTTCAGCAAGAAATTTATCCACACTGTGCTGCACTCGATGCAGGTGAGGTAAATGGGTACCGGCAGGAAGTAATTCCTCAAAAAGCTGTACGCACCAGAATCGATAGACAAGCTTATCCGGGTTATAAGGAGCGCCTTGAGCACCTAGCAAGGTGGATACGTGCGCTATACCAATCCTCTATTGATATTTACAATATTGTGTAATTAAGGATGTCTAAAAACTGGCAAAAGGAAAGCAAAAAGTCAGGAAAATAACTGGAATTAAACAAATAAATAGGGGGTTGGGGGTAACCCCATATATCAACAATTTTTTTTTCTGAATTTCGGAATCTTTAAACATGTTAAGTGATTTACAATACGAATTGTAGACTTAATAACAAAGAAGAAATGCAATACATATTACAAGCTCTTTGCCATATGAAACTCATATATTTCGAGAATTTCCCAGGTTGCGTTTTTCCATTTATTATTTTAGCTTTTTATATTGTTTTTTGTCTTATTTCATGAGATGGAGTGACGAGCTCACAAAATTCATTGGCAAAAACTGGATTGCATCAGCACAAGACAAGCACCATTGGCACCAACTTGAGGAGGCCTTCGCCTTGCTGAACATGATGATTCATTCATTTTACTTTATTTTCTCTTTAATTCATCAATTTATTTCCTTGTGCTTCGTTCTTTCTATTAATTGTGTGTGTGTGGGGGGGGGGGTCAGTGTTAATGCTACTATTGCTATTTCTGAAGATTTTTTTTTAAATAGCTGATAAGCATCATAAATCCACAATGTCGAGTTAACACTTTCTTGCAGTGATCAATCCACTTTAATTTAACAGCAATTGACAGGCGTGTGCGCCCCGAACGACCTTTGTAAATATTCATCGTTTTTTTTTCTTAGTTGTAGGAGAAATAGGTGAATGTTGTTGTATGCATATCTGCATCGAAATGGCGCGTAAATGGAATTAACGAAATTGTATCGAACACGAGTTACCTCTGTTGCTTGGCGATATCGTTGAGTGTGTTTTCATGGCAGTCTGCAGAATGGTGTAATATAATGAATTGGTAAATGACAAAATAGCTAGCTGATGACACTTTAAAATGACATCATGTAGGATAGGGTAAAAGTATCACTGACGACTCATAGTGGGTATTTCAATCGTGTTTAAATAAATGATAAGACAAAAGCATGCGTTATTCTATTTTGCAAATACCTCATTTCTGTGTGTGTGCGCCCTACAAAAAAATCTAAGTGCTAAATTTACACGTTTAATACTTCGTTTTTATAGTGACCGCATTTTGCACGCTGGTTTGCAGTACTTGAAGTGTTAAAAACAGCATTTAAAGTACATAAATTATATTGAGCAAACAAGTGCTGAAAATAAGCACCTCAAAATGATGATTTTAGCATATACACCGTAAGTTCGTTATTTTGGGAAAACGAGGTAGTTTCGAGTAGTTTTGAAAAAAAAAATAGTAAAAACAAAACAAAAACCACACACACACCAACCCATCCCCCCCAACAAAAAAATCAAGCATTTGTACTTTATAGAAACGTGACTTTATCCCCCTTTTGTTAATTTTCTACGAAAATCAGTCTGTCTTTCAGGGCCTGGGGGGCACCACCCCCTGTGATATTTCAAATAGTAAAAGCAAAAGCTCCCCCCCCCCGGAAAACAAAGATAAAAACGGAAATATCTGAAGGGAGAGGTCTTAGACGTTAGGAAGTCTTTATCCCTGTTCAATTAATGATAAAAACGTCATCTTTAGCTGCCCCTCCCCCCATTAAAATACCCTGGCCCTGCTGATACACCACTAGACTACCCCCCCCCCCCACTCTATACAGTGCGTCCCAGAAAAAAAGGAAACCGGGATTCCCATGTCTCTCTTAATCAAATTCAATAAATTATGAAATTTCATTTACATAATCATATAATTCAATTATTCTTTATTTTGAAACCTAACATGAGGCGAAGACGAGTTTGAAATTTTAATTTCAAAACCAGGGTGCGCAGAAAAATTGGACAGGACTGGTTCGTGATACGGAGATCGTGCAGATTCGACGATTGGCTCATTAAGCACTTGTTTTGTATTCTTTGTTAAGCTTTTCTCACTTATCAGTGAAATGAGAGTGGATTCAGATTCACACGTGAGTTTCTGCGAAAATCGTTTCTGATATGCCTCAACGTTTATAATCTGCCATGCGTGAACAATTTGGAAAGCTGTTGGTTTCAAATGAGAGACGAGATTCCAATTTTGCCACGAGTATCAAATATATAGCAAAAACATATTCAATTAAAATCTATCTCTGAAAACGGGTTTCCTTTTTTGTGGGGCGCACTGTATTTTTCACAGCCAGTCACTTGTCATTGTATAGCCTATTTTCTCATTTTGTAGCCCTTTTTTAAGTGGCTACAAAATAGCCTCATTTTGTCCACTGACAGTCTCCCCACTTTCTCTCTCTCTCTCTCTAGTCTTTTCTTGCTTTCTCTGTTTCTTGCAATATTTGAATATGATCTGACTCCCGACCCTAAACTGATTTCTAAGTACTAAATATCTACTATGTGTCTCCAATCAAAAGTTCCAGATTCATGAAGAATTAAACCATGAGCTAAAGTCAATGAATCTTTGACAGGACTGACGTACAGTATTGTGCATTTAATTACTATAAATACTTTAGCATAATAGGCGATCTCCTTGAAGTACACGTGCTTGATCATATCATTAAATCAATCACATTATAATACGTTCTTTGTGACCACAGAAACAACTCATCAATATAATATAAAAAAGTGCAATTAAAAAAAAGATATGCTCTAATTTTGAGTACATTGGAATATCTTGCAAACAATATTATGAAAATGTCAAGAGTTGAAAGACAGAGTTGTTATTAAATACTGAAATATTATTGAATGCATGAATTGATGAAAATGATTATTTCTTATTCTACCCCTCACTTTCTGAAGACGCTCATGTCGATAGCCCAGCAACAGTATATACACACAGAAAAACGCAACTATACATGACAAGATATTTTGAAATCATATCACCAACTTTTTAGTACTGTCAAAATAGATAACCTTCACATCCCAAGGTTCCTACGTCCAATAACACATCTGCTGCGAATAAATTACCTCACAAAATACAGAAATAGATTAAATATGAAAATCATAATGTTAAAAAAAATAAGCTGAAATACATGTATACATGAAATCGACAACTACTTTTCATAGTGCCTTTTAGACTAGCATTTGAAAGGAAAAAGAAAATTTCTAAACAATTTCTAAAAAAAATTCTAAAAAAGTTTCTAAACAATTTTTCTCCTTTGTTTGGGGGGCGTGCTTTTCATATTTTCAATAAATATGTAATTAAGAGAAGATGATAAAGAAAGACAAACATGACAACAATCTTTGCTTCCAAAATACACAAAAAAAGGAAAAGAATAAAATAATAACTTTCCACGTAAAGCCTAAACACACATCACAAACAGAGGGGGCTATTTCACTTATTTTTTTACACAATGCAGACTAGCAACCATCACATACAGAAAAATACAACAACCTTCTAGATCCCTCAAAAGAAATTACAATACTAGAGCCATGTAACATAATATGTACAATAAACTTTACTGCAAGTCTAAGTATTATATCTCAATGAGTTACAATTAAAGGAAAATAAAACCATTATCTAGAAATGCAGTTATGGTCACAATTAGCCGGGATTTCAAAGAGTTAGTTTAATGAAATCATTGTTTGATGCAACTACATGTACATTACAGCTCTAAGTGTGACCCAGAAAATCATTCCAAGACCTATATTTGATTTTCTGATTGCGTGAAAATCAAGATCTGTCAAATTTTTCAGTTGTGCCAATTAGTGGCCATCATTTGCTCCGGCGACACTTCCTCCAATTTTAATATCTCAGAGGGCATAAGGTTAGAGTTAGAAGTGTAATAGAGTTTTGGGTTCAAAATAATGTTAAGATAAAGATTAGGGTTTCATTAGCTTTGGAGGTTATGTTATATGTTCGGCTTTATGTGTAGATTTTCCACTGGAGGAATTGTCGTCGGAGCATATATCTCATGGAAACCGTTTCATTTTGGAGTTGTGATTGAGTTTTGGAGTCGTCTTTAATTTTTGGAGTTGGCGTTTGAATGCAAACCTTTGTTCAACGGGCTCCACATCACATTTAAAATAGTGAAATCCTGCTTTATCACTGGTGTGTCACTTTTAGGCACACTTAGTATACAACCTCCAGTTTCCCGAAACCCATGTCTGTATCTGGGTTGGTAATTTCCCGGAAAAATATAGTTATTTCCTGCTAAGGTGGGAAATAATGGAAAACTTGCATATATTCTTGGAGGTACTTCAGATGTACCCAGAGATATGCTTGAGACAAGAAACAATAGCTGAAAATATTCAAGAAGTATATTTTGTAGCATTTCCCTGCATTTTAAACTATTTCCAATTTTCCTCACAAAAATATTGAAGTGGCATTTACCACCAGTATTCCCCGGTTACACATCGTAATTCCGAAACACGTAAATTGCCTATACCTCGATGTACGTTAATCCGAGGGTTCGTCAATCCGACTTTGTGGTGTTATTCCGAAGGTTCGATAATCCGAAAGCGAAATAAGGTTCGATGTTCCGAAGGTTCGTTAATCCGAAAACGAAATAAGGTTCGTTAATCGTTTTGTCTTCGGACTAACGAACCTTCAGAATTACGAACCTCATTTCGTTTTCGGATTAACGAACCTTCGGAATAACAAAGCTCTTTTTTTTTCGGACTAACGAACCTTCGGATATACGAACCTTCGGAATATCTGAACCTTCTCCTGCCAACCCTGGTCTGAATGTAACAGACCAATCAGAGTCATTTTCCCTGAGGTGACCTGTTGGAGATACTTACTAAAATCTCCTACTGAAGCTTTATGGGCACATCATGGTCTAGTGGTTCTGGCTTTCGCCTTTCAAACAGAGGGTTGTGGGTTGGAATCCTAGCCATGGCATGTTTTCCTTCAGCAAGAAATTCATCCAAACTGTGCTGCACTCGACCTAGGTGAGGTGAATGGGTACCCCGCAGGATAATTCCTTGAATGCACGAGCGCTGAAAGGCAGCTCAAGCTAAGGCCGGGTAATAATAATAATAATAACAATGCGCCTCAGAATAGATTGTTTTTAGATGGATGGCGCTATACAAATGCCTATCATTATTATTTTAATTAAATTTGATTTGATACAAGAAAATATATTGAAAAAAATATTGAAGCGCTTCATGAACCAATCATCAGACTTCAGTTTTGTCAAGATATCATATAAGTCTTTAAAAAAAAACATGGCTAACCCCCCCCCCCGAATAATAATCTTCTATCACATTCATGCATGGAAAATACAGAATGTGATCTAAATATAAATATGTTCTTTATAATTCTGATAATCTTATATACATATACATGAAACAATTCAACCCTGAATTTGAATAAATACTAAATAAAACATCAATCATCCTCTAATAGTTCCTGCAGATCCCTTAGTAATTCATCAAGTCTATCATCTTCAAGTAAATTAGTTGCTTTTGACTGTTCTTGAAGGGTGTGCGCCTCCTTCTCACTAGGTCTATTTTCTTTCTTCCTTTTGAAATCTTTTCTCAGTCCACTTCCTAATAGAGCATCTTCAGTTCTCGTTTGGAACTGAATTATTTTATCATCCATTTTCTCTTCTATTTCTCCCTCCCCTTCTTCTTTCTTCTCCATGTCATTTGCTGTATTGCTCGAGCTCTTCCCAAGCAAGTCCGTATCGATTCTCTTCTGCAATTGTATAACTTCATCCACTAAATCCTTTTCTTCCTCCTCCTCTTCTTCTTTCTCTTCTATGTTACCCAGCTCTCTATCCCTTAGCAGCGCATCCTCGATCCTCTTCTGGAAATGGATAATTTCCTTCTCTTCCTCCTCTTCTTCCTCCTCCTCTTCTTCCTCTTCTTCTTTCTTCTCTATCATGTTTACCAACTCTCTATCCCCTAACAGTGCATAGTCTGCCTTCTTCTGGTATTGGACAAGCACGTCCTGGTTTGTCTTTTCGGCATACTTGTCTTGATGATGAAGGGACCCTGTCATTGCTATCTTCTTCGAGGTGTCCATTTCCTCAACCAACTCGACCAATAGCCGCAATGTGTCCACATCCAGCGAACGTAATATGCGAAGGATATCAGTGTTGGTCAACTCATTGCTTCGTCCGTCAAAGGCCACATCCCCAAGTCCTTCTCTCTTTGCTCCTCCTTCTTGCAAATTGATCCCTCTGACGTCTTCCTCCAAACCTACATCCACCTCTCTACCTTCCATCACTGTGTCCTCCATCACGTTGTCCAGATCAAAGTCCCGACCAAGCATCATCAGAGACTCGTCATCCAGAGAGTTCAGGTACCTGAGGATCGGATCATTGGCATCCAGTCTTCTAGCGAACATGGCTAGCTTGACAAGACCCTGATTGCTGAGGAGGTTCCCATCAAAGTACTCTGTACCTATTCCTCCTGTGATCTTGTTGATGTTGTGGGCTCGGTTAGGCGGTAGGGGGACTCCATTAGCGATGTCCTCAAGGTCTAGGTTGATCTCTTCGCTATCCAGTTGTTCTTGGTTGTATATTTTCCTGATGGTGTTCCAATCACTCTTACCTGAAGACATACAAGAAAACAAAATGCTGGTGAAAGCAAACCCTACATTTCCATGGCAGGAAGTGTTATTGTTGCCAAAGAATGATTACTATGTGGGAATGTTATCAAGGCTGGTAATATGAAACTGCAATTGGCAATCATGATCACTGTTGTATAGACACATTGTGCAACATAACCACTATCATTTTGAATATGTTCTTCAGTGTATCAACTGCATCAAGTATGATCCTGAGGACTTGTAGATGAATGTGACAACAAAAGGAACCACAGATTGAAAATAAAGGCAAATAAGGCAGTGAAAGAAACTTACACTCAATCAAGAATAAAATGTACATGTAACTTCAAGGTCAAGTCCACCCCAGAAAGATGTTGATTTGAATCGAAAGAGAAAAATCAAACAAGCTTAACACTGAAAGATTCACCAAAATCGGGTATTAAGTAAGAAAGTGCACAACTCAGTGACATGCAAATCAGCCTTGCTCACTATTTCTTTTGTTCTTTTTGTTTGAATTACACAATATTTCAATATTCACTGATTTGACATTTTACTGATTTGACAATGTTAAATCAATGGTAAAACCTCATGTTCTGGGAGAAATCAATTTTTGTTGCGCATTACAGGAGAAAATTATATTAATTTCATATTTTACATAATAAAATACAAAAGAAATAGTGAGTGGGTGATGTTATCAGTCCCCATATTTGCATACCGATGTGCATATGACTATATTGTGAAATTAAGCGAAACTTTAGAATGTCATAACTTTCTTATTTTACACCCGATTTTGATGTAATTTTCAGTGAACATTATGATTACTCAGAACATTATGATTGCTGGATTTTTCACTTTTTATTCAAGTCAACTGTTTGTCAGGGTGGACATGTCCTTTTCGTTCTTCAATCGAAATCAATGTGTAGGGAGGTGTTTTACAAAGTTATTGCCAATGTGCATGTGATATGGGCAATTCCACAGGTTGGGACAAATCATGTAACGTGAGTAACCGACATATTCCAAAGATTTGCCAGGAGCATAATAGAATTTCCCAAGTTTTGTTTTTATACAAAGGATAGTCAGACTGTGTACTTTGTTGTGATACGGAGATGTTTAGTTCCTATCAATAATAATGGAGTTACAGCTCCAAGTATGAGTCAAGGTGTCTCCAAATGTAACGTGAGTAACCGTGGAATAGCCCATATGTATTTTGGGATCTTATTGCTGATTACTTGCTAGAGCGAATTCCCTAAAGGCAACCGCACACCTTATGATTGGTCTGCGACCCGATTTCAGAATAAAATGTAGTAGAATTTGATGATAATATTGAGACTTGGAATATCTTACTGTGTAATGTTCTAAATCCCCGTACGAATTCCTATGTTCAAATCTGTGAAAATGCTCTCATCCTTATAAGAATAAAAGCGAATTTAATATCTATTAGTAATGACGTCATAGCAGTCATACGATTGGCTACAATTTGAAAATAATTTGGCCGTTACTGCAATCTTTCAATATGGTTCTTTCTAGTATTTTTTTCCATTAATTTTAACCTCAAATAAAATGATATGTTCCATTCACATTTAAAGAAAAAAGGGAAAGTGCTATTTGTTCTAAAATCGGATCGCGAACAGTCGTAAGGTGTGCGGTGGCCTAATGCATGATCTGACCAATGCGGTGATGTGTTAATACTGCAGGCTAGTGACATATCAAGTGTAATTTCTAGACTGGATTTACATGTTAATCTTTGTTGACCAAACCTGCCCCCCCCCCCTAAAAAAATCAAATGTTGCTCGACCAAATATTCTAAAATCACAGATGTCAACCCTCCCCATTTTATCATAAGGCTCTTGAAAACTTGTGCCCTCCGCTATAATAGTGGACGGCAGGAGTCTATTAATTAATAATAAATACCACCACCTCCCCCTAAAAAAATGAAATATTGTGTGAAAATGCATACATACCATACATTTAACTATTACGAAATAAGTATGTTAACATAATGGGAACTAACTGCAAAATACATGTAAGGCTCAAACATAATATGATGTCGCTTGGAAATTTTCCCTAATTCTAATCTCCAAAAGTTGTCCTCCTTGTATATTCCACTCAAAATCTGATTAAAAACACCACTTACCCGCATCATCGGGATTGACAGCAGGATTCCTGTCCTCATCCTCCTCACCTTCCGCCTCTTCATCCACCACGGTGGTAGCCCCTTTAGCCTCGTCAACATCTGCAAGCTCACGGGGCTCACTGACTCCATATATGGTCATACCCCACATGCTCAGAGTAGCACGGTGGAATTCGACCCGAGGATACAGCTCGAGCTCCTCGTCTTCGGGCTGATCTGCATTCTCAGGGGTCGGGTTGTATCTAGGAAGTTAAAGTAGGGGGAAATAGTTATTGGAACATGTTTCATTTTAATAATGATCTTGTGTGCTTAATGGACCCCTCCCGCAAGTTAAGTTAGAGTTAACTCAAGAAGACATTAAAACAAATTACCTTGGTAAAGATTTCAGTGTTCACGACACTGCAGCAGCTGTTGCCGCTGACATAAAAAAAGCAGCACCAAAAGTCTTGCTAGACTAAAGCAGGCAAAACAAAAATGAAGTCTGCTGTTTGAGCACAGGTGGGGGAGCAATTCACGAAACAAATAGAGATTTTCACAGACTTGTATGTTGAAATCCTTTCATGTGATTGGCTCAGAACAAAATTCAGGGTGAAAATCACTTGCTACTTGTTTCATGAAATATTCCCCAGGGGCCCGTCTTACAAAGAGTTACAATTGGTCTAATCAATCGTAACTCTATGGAAATCCATCAGTGTCATAAATTTTTCTACAGGAAATTTGCACGTAAACAAAGAGAAGCACAGTAATATTTTAAGAAAACAATTAATGCATGAATACGCATCATAGCTAGAAAATATTTTGAATAAACATACAACCGGCGACTTCACCGACGCACACACCACCGCCACCTACACCTCGCTATAACCTTCGCCGACGACTCAACACCACATCCGTACACCAGGCCACCCACTCACCTGCCAAAGCCTACCCGACAAGTCCGCCGACCAACACGCACAGAGCGCCACCACTGATGTATCTTCTACGCCACCGACACACACACACGCCACCATAACTCGCCCCGCCGTCTACACACCACGTCCGCATACCAACACCAACTTGTACCCGCAAAAACTGCTGACCCACGCACATAGCACCACCTACGACGTCAGCCCGCCGTGACCGCCGGCCCAGCGCTTTCCCCTGCACGCACGCCACAAGTACCCCCACACGCCGAGCGAACACTCACTCCTGAAGACGGACAGTCAACCTGCCCGAAACGTCGAGTCTTTCTACTCGCCGACTCAAGCCAGCATCTCCTCATCCACCCTACTACTCAAGCTGTTTTAAACTCCTCAATCTCTTCTGGTTTACAGTCCTACATTCAAGAAAAGAATACTCTACTCTCAAATCTCCACTTTCTCGCCTATCCATTTCCTTTTTCTTCTTCTATCCACTGTTTCTATAACACTCCACATGGTGTACTGTAATCCACATCAGCGAAAACCGTACTGGTACCCATCTCCAAATCAGTCTACAAACCTGAATTCCAGGGTCCAGTCTCCGTTCGGGTCCTCACCCCAGTTATGAACGGTCATGAAAGGCCAGTCAGTCAGGCCCTCGGTGTGGCTATCGTGGATCCGGGTGTCGATGAGCCGAGATGGTGTACCGAACGGAGAGTAGAGAACTAGGCTGATGTCGCCGCGACGGTAGGCCTGGAGGCTTACGTACGATTTGACGTGCTCCATGCTGCGGACGCTGGGGCAGTTCACAGAGATGGTGACGTTCTTGGTATCACCCTGGCG
This sequence comes from Lytechinus variegatus, assembly GCF_018143015.1. NCBI lineage: Eukaryota > Metazoa > Echinodermata > Echinoidea > Temnopleuroida > Toxopneustidae > Lytechinus > Lytechinus variegatus. The sequence goes on from NC_054743.1 coordinate 49,598,046, forward strand.
GAGAGATCTGATGGGATGACAAGAAAGTGGGATGGAAGTGTGATTGAGATGGGGAATGAACAGAAGATCAGGCTCCTGTCTTACAAAGAGTTACAATTGATCCAATCAATCGTAACCATACAGAAATCCATCAGTGTTGTAAATTTATTCTACAGGAAATTTGTGAAATGCTCTTTGTAAACAAGGGGGAACACACCAAATTGTCAAGAAAACAATTAATTCACATACATACATCATATTCAGAAAACATTTATTGAACAAACATGCATTTTAGATGTGGGCGTTGCTGGCTTTCCATAATTATGGATGATCAGATCTATCCAACTTTTTGTGTTAAAGACGGGGCCCATGGGTCCGTAACACAATGGTAAGCAATTAATCACTAAATGAAATGGTCTAGCAAAACCATCGTTGCATGTGCATTTGCCCCGGGGGGGGCCACTTCCATTCACGAGTGGATACCATGCGTGACCATGGGGTCTCGAAAAGCACCCTAAACACGTAATTTCCATATTCTGAAAATGCACCCCTTAACAAGTATTGGCGTGTGAAACACTACCCTTAACAAGTATTGGAAACAAAACGATACTCTTGGCAAATATTCCCTGAAATGAACCCCTAAACAAGTACAGGAATGTTTTATTGTTACGGGTCCTTCGGTCGTCGGCTTTACCTTACTAGTATTTGGTTTAGTACGACCCCACCTTCTACACCTCGCGCAAATAGGACTCTAAACACGTAGTATTTGGGCAAAAGGACATCCTTTATAAAACATTTTAATTTTGTTTATCATCCCCGCAAATTCGACCCTAAACACGTAATTTTCCTAGCGAAATAGATACCCTTTTTTCATTATTTTTGTGTTTTTGACACCCTTATCACGTTACGTACGTAACGTGCCCTATCGTGAAAAGGACATCCTTTTTACGTGTTTTTTTTGGTCGCGCATGGTATCCACTCGTCAATGTAAGTGGCCCCCCCGGGGCATTTGCTCAGTAGACTGACTATGATCCAATCAGAATTGTTCTTTCAAAAGTAATTGCTAACCTATGTGTAATGGGGCTCCAGATTGGATAGGAAGAAGAATGGTCAAAGACAACATAATAACAAGAATATGGCGGAAGCAAAGGACATTAGGGTACAAATGCAAAACATTACAAGCAGATGAAATGAGAGGGAAACGATTACAAAATTGAATGAATGGCATTATTGGAATATATTGTCCTAAATCTGATAACACTCATCAAAATGTAGGAGACTTCAAGACTGCATGTCCATGATATATGGTATAGTAACTATTTTATCGAGGTTGTTTGAGTGATTCTCTCTTCAATATTAGACAGTCATAAGCCTACCCTGAATAGCACTTCACCAACATTTGTCTTCTGATAACCTTCTGTAATTTTAATTGGCTGAGCATTTAACCATTTGTCACCTTGATTTTGATAAGTTGGGAAGCATGGGAACCTGACCTTTACAACGCTATTCTGCCGGAAAAAGGACTGTTTCAAATCAGACATCCCACAAGTTCTCTCATGAAATGCTCCCCTCGTTCTGTTTTAGTGGCTGGCTCGAGGAGAGGAAAGCCGAAGAAGGCATTGAAGAGAATGGAGGAGGAGAGGGTTGGGATGAGGATAGAAGATGAGCTGAATCAGGCAAAGTGGATGGAGGGGGTAAGGCGATTGCTGGGAGCATGAGGTGAATTCGACCACACCTGTTTAAGAGGACAAAACCAGATTTAAAACTCAGAATTGATGATGATGATTTGTCTGAGCTAAATGAAGTGGGAAAATCTTCATTTTTTTTATTATGCATTTATCCTAAAAATCATTTTAACTGTTGCTATTCTGGACTAGATGTAACTTACAGGTCTGGGAAGACCGGATCCACCTCGCACATTTCCTGCGGGCCAACGAGATCCCAGGTGAGGGCTAGTTCCACCATCTTGCCTGCGTCCAGGACTCCAAAACCAAAGTCGTGATGGACGTGGAGTCCGGCTCCGTTGATGCTCCAGCCGTCGTTGTAAGGCTGGGGAATCTTACTGCCTTCAGTGATGAGGTACTGTAAATCTCTCCATGTCAGTTGAGGACTAGAGAAACACAACAACGAGAAAGAGGAAATGATCGGCATGTGCAAGGAAATGGGGAGAGTGTCTTGGAGTGTTGTGGCCCAGTGGATAAGTCTTCTGACTTTGAAACAGAGGGTCGTGGGTTCGAATCCCAGGCATGGCGTGATTTCCTTCAGCAAGAAATTTATCCACATTGTGCTGCACTCAACCCAGGTGAGGTGAATGGGTACGGAGTAGGATTAATTCCTTGAATGCATGAGCGTTGAAAGGCAGCTCAAGCTACAGCCGGGGTAATAATAACAACGCGCCTCGGAATAGAATATTTCTAGATAGATGGCGCTATATAAATGCAAATTATTATTATTATTATGATGAAAATCTATATTTCATTGTTTGAAATAGACATGAAATACTCCAAAACTTTGCTTTGCCCAATTGATTGTGGGCCCGGCAGTCACTGTGCGGCACCAGATCGATGAGGCTCTATCCCTTTAATCGTTTTAACGCCAAACAGGGTAGCAGCAACTCCCATCTTTTAACGTCTTTTGGTCTGACGAGGCCGGGGTTTGAACCCCCAACCTCCCGGTTGTGAGACAGACGCTCTACCAACTGAGACAAAACAGGTTCATGAAGTGATTGTCAGTGTTATAAGCTACTGAAAGCCCATGCATCTGATTGGCTGGGAGAGAATATTTGTCAGTGAAACTCAAGAGACAAAATAATGATAATAATAATATACAAAATGATATATGCTCTCAACACCAACACAATACTTGACACTACCCATGATATCTGTATATGTCACTTTTTTCAACCCCCTACTGGTGCTGGGTCGAATTTTAATAGGCAACACGATTATGCTCTCGACACCAACACTCTACTTGACACCACCAACAATCTTTGTATATCATTTTTGTCAAGCCACGATTAGTGTTGGGTCAAATCTAGGCAACATGATGCTCTCAACACCAACACGAGATATGACACCACCCACAATCTGTGTATATATCATTTTTGTAAGCCCATAAAAGGTGTTGGGTCTAATCTACACATCATGATGTATGGTCTCAACACCAACACTGTACTTTACACCACCCACAATCTGTGTATATATCATTTTTGTAAGCCCATAAAAGGTGTTGGGTCTAATCTACACATCATGATGTATGGTCTCAAAACCAACACTCTACTTGACACCACCAACAATCTTTGTATATCATTTTTGCCAAGCCACGATTGGTGTTGGGTCAAATCTAGGCAACATGATGCTCTCAACACCAACACGAGATATGACACCACCCACAATCTGTGTATATATCATTTTTGTAAGCCCATAAAAGGTGTTGGGTCTAATCTACACATCATGATGCATGCTCTCAACACCAACACCCTACTCGACACCACAAATTACACCCTTAGTTTTGTGTTTGACCACTCACTTTGCCTGCAGCACTACAGCAAACATTCCCGAGGCTAGAGGGGCTGCACTGGACGTTCCAACAAAGGCAGTGGTGCAGTTTCCATACAGGTCTGTGGTAGTCTGCACAATCAAGAGGAAACAATTACTGACCATGAAAGTAAAGAGACAAAGAAGACATCAGGAACCACCATACCTTGAACTCAGGTTGAATTTAAACTTTGGTCTAAAGTTGCAGTTTTACTATGGATAGCAAATTCTGACACAAATCTTTAGCAGTAGAGATCCAATATATCATCACGTCTGTTGCTTGTATCATTCATGACTGGTCTTGGAATAATACATGAATTAATACATTCAGTGTTGTCTTGTTTTAGACAATCATTTTTTCTTAAGTTTGATCAGTTTTATACATCATATAGGCAACAATAACATTCTAATTTCACCTAAAAATTCCTCTTGGTTGTGTAACACAGCATGTGGCCAGGTGGTGACACAACATTTGCTCCTGTAACATTTGTTCCGGCCTTAGCATCTCAGAGGGCGTAGGGTTAGATCGAGGATTGTAATAGAGTTTTTGGTTCCGAATGATGTAAAGATAAAGAATATGGTTTGATTAGTTTTGGAGGTTAGGTTTTATGTTTGACTTAACGTGCAGAATTTCCATTGGAGCAATTGTCTCTGAAGCAATGAAACCTGCCAGGGAAGCATATGCATTCTTACCACAAGGTTCCACCTGAAGTTGCCATTCCTCAGGTCACCAACGGTCGCAGGACCCCCAGAGAGTGTCACAGCCATGATGGCCGGACAGGACTCCACAAAATAGCTTGGTCGGCCATGGTCGTTGATGGCACTGATGGCGATGGTATGGATGTCACCAACGTAGCCGTCTGCCCCGCAGTGGTCGTCGTCATTGCCACCGTTGCCAGCCGCCCAGACGAAGATGGACCCCTTCCCGTTGCGACCCTAAAAGAGAAAAAGATACATTACCGTAAGGTTTAAAAGTTTTCTTTAGAGGGATTAGGGAGTGTCAGAGGTACATTTTTGGACAATGTGATATTCAATGCTGACCAAATATCGCTGATCAAAAGCTTGCTATTACCTTACTATCAGTATCAATATTACTCACATCAGCACTAGAAGCAGTTTTATCATCTTCATTATCAGCAAAATCACCACCATCATTACCACGGCTGCTCCCATCATTATCAATCATCATTTCATCACCACAATCTACGCAGACACTTTACCCATCACTTATAATAAAGAATGTTATCATCATCATCATCCCCACCAACACCACCATCACCATCATCACCATCATCATCATCATCATCATAACCATCACCATCATCATCATCACCATCATCATCATCTTCACCATCACCATCATCACTACCATCACCATCATCATCACCATCATCATCATCACCATCACCATCATCATCACCATCATCATCATCATCACCATCACCATCATCATCCTCATCATCATCACCATCACCATCATCATCACCACCATCATCACCACCATCACCATCATCATCATCACCGCCACCATCACAATCACCACCAGTATCCCCCTGTCGTACTCACTGTTTTCGCTCCATGCTCAAACGCCTCCTTCGTCAAGGTGTGTGGCATCTCAAACCTGATCCCATCGTCAACGGGTCCCCAGCAACAGCTATAGATGTCAATGTGGCTGTTGTTGAACTGGAGGGCCTGGGATGTCAAACGATCAGTGGCGCCACCGTCCAGGATTCTAATACCTGAAACAAGAGATCAAAGAACATGAACAAGGGGAATGCCTCTGGCCGTCTCACCTGCATCACGCAGTTCAATATAGCAGCAGTGCTGACTTTGAAAACTACTCTAACTCGCACAAGATGTTCAGTGATACATGGTTACTCTTATGTCCACTTTTTATGAACTAGACCAATAAACTTACACAGATATGATGGTTATTCAACAAAAAAACCCAACATGGCCAAAGTTCATTGACCTTACATGACCTTTGACCTTGATCATGTGACCTGAAACTCACACAGGATGTTCAGTGATACTTGATTACTCTTATGTACAAGTTTCATGAATCAGATCCATAAACTTTCAAAGTTATGATGGTAATTCAACAGATACACCAAATTCGGCCAAAGTTCATTGACCTTTGACCTTGGTCATGTGACCTGAAACGCGCACAGGATGATCAGAGATACTTGATTACTCTAATGTCCAAGTTTAATGTACTAGACCAATAAACTTTCAAAGTTATGATGGTAATTCAACAGATACCCCCGATTCGGCCAAAGTTCATTGACCCTAAATGACCTTTGACCTTAATCATGAGACCTGAAACTTGCACAAAATGTTCAGTGATGCTTGATTACTATTATATCCAAGTTTCATGAATCACATCCATAAACTTTCAAAGTTATGATGGGAATTCAACAGATATCCCCAATTCGGCCAAAGTTCATTGACCCTAAATGACCTTTGACCTTGGTCATGTGATGTGAAACTCCTGCAGGATATTCAGTGATACTTGATTAACCTTATGTCCAAGTTTCATGAACTAGGTCCATATATTTTCTAAGTTATGATGACATTTCAAAAACTTAACCTCAGGTTAAGATTTCGATGTTGATCCTCCAACATGGTCTAAGTTCATTGACCCTAAATTACCTTTGAACTTGGTCATGTGACATGAAACTCTAATAGGATGTTCAGTAATACTTGATTAACCATATGGCCAAGTTTTATTAACAAGGTCCATATACTTTCTAAGTTATGACGTCATTTCAAAAACTTAACCTCAGGTTAAGATTTGATGTTGACGCCGCCGCCGTCGGAAAAGCGGCGCCTATAGTCTCACTCTGCTTCGCAGGTGAGACAAAAATGAAAACATGTGGGTAATATGAGAATTCATATTTTCTTGTTCGAAACAGAATTCTGAAATAGAAATACTCCAAAAATTTATTTAGCCGCAAGGTTCGTTTTTTCATAAGAAAACCTGGAGTATTTCACAGATGCAACATGACACTGTCAACTTTAATGACAGTTATATGACATCTAGAAAGATCCTTGGCATTTGATTGGTTGTTTGATATCGATCATTCGGACCATTTTACAATGACGTCATCGACTGTGCAATTTAGGATCCATTCATCATGCAATTTTGGATCCATACGATTTTGTCCATTGCACGCGCGCATTGTAGCGACAATCAACAGCCCGAGCTGGCACTGCATGATCATATTTGTGCATCAAAATTGATAAATTTCCTATGAAAAACAATATATTTTAAGTGTCATATAAACCAAATAATGAATGTTTCTTCATTCGTGCATTGGACAGAATATTTCATTCGGTGAAAGATGAAATGAATGATCCATTCAACTCGGCTATGCCTCGCTGAATTGATCTTTTCATCTGTCACCTCATGAATTATTCTGTCCATTGCACTCATAAACATTCATTATTTGTATATTATTTTCTTTGTAGACATGTTTCATGTGATAAGGAAGTGAATAGATATGACCATGTGTACAGTTGAACTTTGAATGTATCTTTTAATAATTCACTTAAAAACTTCAATTCTTTTATCTTGAAGTTTAAAATAGACCACCTTCTGGAACTCAAACTAAGGTTATTTGGGCACAGACACACGAGGTCAGAAACTTTATGAAACTGCCCAAGAAAAAAAATATCAATGCTCACCTCCGATGCTAGCTTCATAGGCCACGCCCACTCCGCAGATGCTGTTATTGGCTGCAGCGGCTACCTCTCCAGCACATCTTGTACCGTGACTGAACACAATAAAAACATTACACATTGAAAAGCCAATTAAAAAATATACACCGAACGAATTCGGCCCCATTTTCATGTAAAAGAATTATTACGGGAAGTTATTTTCCAAGAATCAATCATGATAATGTTGCTTCTGGAAAAAGTGGTCAGGTGTAATAGATATTCCGTACTGCAACTGTTCTGGTCTTTAAGACGGGGACCCCCTCATGGTGACCTAAAGAAATGTGTCATGTGACCACATTGATCAGAATCACATTGTTGTTTTCAGGTTACTGCCGTTTCACCCTTAACTCAGTTGGAGAAAATTAAAGTAAGACTAAACTTTGGACTTGAAGCTTAAAGAAGATGGTTCCATTCTTGATTTGATGTATCTTCAAAAATAAATGCTCCTTTATAAATAACATGATTCATACCATCACACTGAATGACTGAAAATGCATAACATGAAATAAAGCATACAATGCACAGGCTTGTATGGAGAACTTTTGGCAATATTTGAGAGACACATGTATTTATCATCATTCAAACACATGTGGGGGGAGGGGGGATTTGTCGCATTATATCTGAACGACACTCGTCTACTATCACAGTCTGACTTTCAGACTAGAGGAAATGAACTGATATTACATAATGGAGCTGTTCATTGCTAGATTTTTATCCAGACTCAAATGTTCCCAAACTGTTTGCTCAATAATTAAACACGAAAATGAATTAGAGGTCGAGCAGTGTGGATGAGCCAATGAGACAAATGCCTATCAAGTATGTGGATACTTACCGTACTTGACTAGCAGGCTTGTTATAATCAGGGGTGGGGCTGTGCTCATTGCTTACATTGTTGAAATCAAAACTTGCATACATGTCCTACATATTAAAAAAAAACACAAGAAAATGTTAGTTTACAATGTTGAATTTCACCAACACTGTACTTGTGTATTGTATATAGTCTGTTTTCCTTGGACAAATGTGATTGGTTACCAGCAACATACGGCTACACTGTATATTCGTCTGACACTATAAAACACTCTAAAAACACAGAAATAGCTGTGGTTCACTGAGCCGATCATTCTGTGCTGTCAGATTGTTCTAGTACACTGCTAGATGACATTGCACAAAAAGCATAATGTATGTTAAAGGAGTATTAATTGAACTCATTGTGCTTTTTTGGTGGCAATATTTGCACATTTATGTTTCGTTTCATTTTTGCACAAGCATGCATTTCCCATATAATGTACCTTTACCCCAGAACATTCATAGGCTTTCTTTTTTTCCCAGTACTTTCCAGCATGTTAGGTTCTACACACATGGCACGTACGTATGAAAATGCATTCGCTCTATCTTTCAAACCTTTCAAGGAGAGCATCATGTACATAGATATCATGACCTACTTTAACTATCTACTATTTGTGCAAAATTGACAAACAAAATGTGCTGCTTTGCAGGCTCTGATTCATGTATTACAAATGTGTTGATTTTTATTAGCTATTATCTTGAAAGTTATGAATGAGAGCCATATTCACATGCTTTATATCGTTAAGAAATCATTTTTGATAGCACAAAAATTATGTTGGGTGCCTGATTTTAAGACTTATTTTGTCTTCCTTGGCTCCCCCAAAGTATTACTTTTGATCAACTCGGTTCACTTTCCTTTTTCAATTATGTTTGTTTAATCCTATTTTGTACATATTTGTGATGTTTCTATATTATTGTGGAAATAAATGATTTGATTTGATTTGTATTTAAGTCTTTGGAGAAATCTAAATGGACAAATTTTACTGTTTTCTAGCCCGTTTTCAAAAGGGCTACAAACAGCTATAAGAGGGAGAGAACATAGCTACAAAAGGGAGAGAAAACAGCAAGTTGCTCTTTGTATAAAAGAGGAAGCCCCATTGATTGATACATGCATGCTTTAAAAAGCACTAAAGCAGGAGAGCTATTCTATATTCTTTAATAAGAAAACAAATCACTTCAACCTAATGAGATGATATGAGAATAAAAGGAAGAGGATGGGAAAATCAATAATCCTTTTCTTTATCAAATTTTACCCAGGTTTAGGTTTCATTGTTGGAAGCCATGACTCAATGCAGCTAGATACAAAAGAGCGTTTACCACAGACACTGGAGCCAGGTCAAAGTAACTCCCCTAATCTTTGTCACTATTGATTGAGTTGTCTGATCAGATTGTCAAGATTTTATCACTAGAAAGCTTGTATAATCATCGGTGCATAAGTACATGTAATAATAATATGAACATTTGTAATGCGCCAGTATCCATCATAAAAAGATGCTCATGGTGCAATAAAGAAAAGGAAAAAGAAAGAGAAAGATATAAAACCTACTAAAAAGGGGGGATAGCGAATACCTAAAAGCTTGAGTGAATAACCAGGTTTTCAGAGAACTTTTGGCAAAAACATGACCAAACAACAACAAAGTATTCCATCAAAATAATCAGAAATTTCAGAAAACATTCAACATGTTTTACAATTGTATGTACTGTTTTAGTTCTTGGTTGAAATAAAAGAGAGTTTTATGCCCTGAAGAGGAGTTCGCTGCAGAAATATTGCAATATACAGGAGGATTGGGTTTAGAACTTGACCTCAGGTTTGTTCTATGGGTGTGTTTTCAAACCGCCTCGAAGTTTATCAGCACCAGGTATTTTTCTGATCAGGAAATCTGCCCTGATCTACCCCGTTCAGAAAATACCAGGTAATTTTGACAGTGTGGAAGCAAATTACACGTATTTATATCCCTGAAAGAAAATACCAGCTAAAAAGTAGGTACATGTCAAAATTAGAAGAACTTTTGCAGGGATTTTTCAAAGTTCACAGGTACATTTTTGTTGGCAGTGTAAAAGCAAATTATGTGAGCTCTCTAAGCCTAAAGTGTAGTTGGCGTGGTCGACGTGGATGGCTGCCGAGCTTGTGATTTTCAATCTCGTGCCTTGCCTGCTTATCAGACCATGCTGCTCATGCTTGTATCTTCGAGACCTTAACTTAAAAAAGTCTTCTTGAATGCGGATATAAGTATAGGGTATTTTCGAGCCTGAACAAGTTCTTGTAATTTAACATGTACTCTGGTGATTGGGGCCGTATGAATACACTTATTACGAGCTTAATGCTAGCCAATGAATCAGAGGTCAAAGGTCACTTACAAAGTTATCTTTTAGATCAGGATGATGTTGGTCCATTCCTGTACAAAAAAGAGTAAAGAAAATATTGAATTATAATGAAGTTAATGGGCAGAACATATTCATCAATAGTTACTTCACAGAAATTAACTCGGAAACAAAATAACTTGAAAGAAAATTAACTAGTATAAAATTAATCGATACTTTTACATGTATGTAAAGATTTGAAATAAATAAAAATAAAAATGTACATGTTAAAAAATCATTTGATTAGAAAGTTACTTGAGAGAAATTCAGAAAAAATATTTGATCCAATTTGTTTTTTGTGTAGGACTTGATTTTTTTGTAGAAAAAAAAATGTATGTAAAATAATATTTGTTTGTATAAAGCTGAACAGGCTACTCTGGATAAAGATTTGAAATACATAAAAATAAAAATGTACATGTTAAAAAATTATTTGATTAGAAAGTTACATGAGAGAAATTCAGAAAAAATATTTGATCCAATTTTTTTTTGTGTAGGACTTGATTTTTTTTATTTTGTAGAAAAAAAAAATGTTTGAATGGAGATTTTGAAAGCATAATATCCAGCTTGCAACAAACAAGGCTAATAACTGCCAGACATATATTCCTTTTTTTACCTATAAAATCAAAGAAATTTATTTAGTGAAATATCATTGGCACATGCATCATCTTACTGTATACACACGTGACTTCACATTTCAGATGGACTTTCTAATAAAATAAAATCAAGTTTTAATTAATATATAATTCTGATAAAGAAGTCAGACACCAATTTTCATGCAACATCCAATATGCAACATAAACATTCACAACATTTATAGAACATATATCTTTTAAATCTTTTCATATCAGGAGTGTTTCAGTGCATAACTTGTACACATTCAGAAGATTAAAGGTCAAGTCCAACCCAGAAAAATGTTGATTTGAATCAATAGAGAAAAATCAGACAAGCACAATGCTGAAAATTTCATCAAAATCGGATGTAAAATAAGAAAGTTATGACATTTCAAAGTTTCGCTTATTTTCAACAAAATAGTTATATGAACGAGCCAGTTACATCCAAATGAGAGAGTCGATGATGTCACTCACTCAGTATTTCTTTTGTTTTTTATTGTTTGAATTATACAATATTTCAATTCTTACAAATTTGACTATTAGGACCTCCTTGCCTGAAGCACAAAATGTTAAAATAATGGAATTCCACGTGTTCAGGGAGGAATGAAACTTCATTTCACATGACAATGACGAGAAAATAAAAATATTTCATATTTATAATAAAATACAAAAGAAATAGTGAGTGAGTTACATGTATGTCATCAACTCTCTCATTTGGATGTAACTGGCTCGTTCATACAGTGCGTCCCAGAAAAAACGAAACCGAGATTTAGCGATCATTTATCATTACTTAATCATAAATAAAATAGGCAAATGACCTACCAATGTAAAGCTTAGAATCTCTTCTTTCATCTGATATTACTTAGATTATTTTTCATTCACGCATGAGTGAGCAAATACAATTTGAAGGAAGGATATCAAAAACTCATTTGGCGGGGGGTATCTGGGTTTCAAAAAGAAAACCACATTTTTGAAAAGTTCAATATCTCCTCTTTAATTTGATACCTAAATTACAGAAAATGGTCAAGAAATAACAAAGTTCTGGTCATTTGAAATAAGGCTTGAATTTCAATAATTTCATAAAATGAAGAGGTTCTCCAGGCTGGCTTTCAAACTCACTCGACACTCCGTTTTGTTGACGATCAGCCATGCATTAAATCTTTTGTTCACCTTGCGAAAGCTTCTGTAGGAAACCGGTGAAAACTCGTTTATCTCATGAAATTATGGAAATACAAGCCTTATTTCAAATGACCAGAACTTTTTTATTTCTTGACCATTTTCTGTAATTGAGGTACCAAATTAAAGAGCAGATATTGAACTTTTCAGAAATGTGGTTTTCTCTTTGAAACCCAGATACCCCCCGCCAAATGAGTTTTTGGTATCCTTTCTTCAAATTGTTTTTGCTCACTCATGCGTGAATAAGAAATAACCTAAGTAATATCAGATGAAAGAGGAGATTCTAAGCTTTAAATTGGTAGGTCATTTGTCTATTCTATTTATGATTAAGTTATGATAAATGATCGCTAAATCTCGGTTTCGTTTATTCTGGGACGCACTGTATAACTATTTTGTTGAAAATAAGCGAAACTTTAAAATGCCATAACTTTCTTATTTTACTTCCGATTTTGATGAAATTTTCAGTGTTATGCTTGTTGAATTTTTCTCTTTTTATTCAAATCAAGTTTTCGTTGATGTGGACTTGTCCTTTAAGAATTTGAATAGCAACAGGGAATGGCATTAATCTGTGATGTCATACTATTCAAGTGGGGAGGGGGGTTGATGAAATATAGATCATTCCCCCCCCCCCCCTCCTGAACAACAGACTCACTGCTAGGATTAATCACTAGTGGTGACACAAATGGGGGGAGGGGTACCAAAGATTACAGTATAGGCTCTACTATTAAAAAGAGCACTTGGATTAGGTCTGGCCTTAAGGAAGTTATTGAGGCATGTACATCACTGGTCATTCTCATAAAAGTAGGCTTACATATATGTATATGTACAGTACATGTACAGAATACAGTCTACTTAATTGTTTTGCCATGCATGAACATGTACCTATCATGTATGTACATGTAACCACTTTCAGGCATTTAAGTTCGATAGTTTGAACTGCTAGCCTTTTGACAAGGCCTTGTGATTTGGCTATATCCCCATGGAGAGGACTTCAGTCTGAAGGATTTTGAAATAAACATAAAAGACACAATGAGCCTTGTCTAAAGGCTAGACCACTGTTTTTTAGGGCACATATACTGCACAAATGACAAAAAATTCAAAGGGCACCAAAAAATAATCAATGGAAAATAAGAGGGGTATTGCCCTTTCTTTCACAGGCCGTCTCTTTCCCCTCTCCCGCTCTCTCTTTCTCTCTCTCCCGTTTCTCTATCTATCTCAATTGGTCGATCTAAATTTCTCACCACCTCTTAATTCTTCTCCCTTCTCTTTGATAGTACAAATCCTATCAATTGTGTCATTTTTAAGAAATGTAAACATGATGATGATCCTGCCAAGTTTTGAATAAAACGTTCATGCTCATAAAACAAATAAAATAATTACAGATGCAAAAATATATGCACCTTTATATTATAAACAAAGTGAAAAATCATATAAAACTTGGATTAAATAGAGCAAATTTACAAACAAATGAAAGTTGTAAGGCATGCATAACATACAAAACATGCATTTTTAGAGGAACAAAAGTTGCAAAGGTACCAGCTTGCATATAAAACTCTTTTAACATTCTAAAACAAAGAGCAAGTAAAAAAATATATATACATATATTAACTGGTACTCTTTAACAGACTTACCATTCATCTTCCAGTGGAAATGTTATGAGGAAAAGAAATTAAAACTACCAATGTTAGATAACAGCTATAATTAAAATCTACCTTCAAAGTTGGGCAAATATCATATATTCGCCTCACATATTCATTAACTCGTACATTAGCTAGTGACAGAACTTTTACAGTGTAGGTTTCAAAATCCTGGAACGACCTTCCACTAACAATTAGACAGTCTCCATCATTAGCAATTTTCAAAAGGTCATTGAAAACTCATCTCTTTCGTACTCTGTATTTTTAAAATATTACATTTATATAGTTCATTGTAAGTGCTTTGGGTCTAGTGGGAAAAGTGCAGTACAAATAATAAGTAATAATAAAGGTGTATGTGTGACTCTTAACATACAGACAGGTTGATTACATTGTATTCTAGGGAACAGTCAGGTTGTGGAGTTATGGTATTCAGTAGAACCTATCGATTAGTCAACAAAAGATTCCTCTCACATAAATCAGGTTTTAAATCATTGATAACAATAAATGGGAAAAAATACAAGAGCAATATCATATTGTAAAAATTAGAAGATTGATAGCTACAGTATATTAAGCATCCCTTTTATAAAACAAGAATAAGAACCAGCTTTATTTTAACCTCCCCACTCTAAATTCTCAGAACAATACATTTACTTATTTTAATCTGTAATCTTTGAGTGTTTGAGAACTTGTCAGTAAAAAAGTGCTTACTTAGTGCTTACATCTAATGCGAATGCCATGCTTATTTCATTAATTTCTCAGCAATTACGCATTTTTACCCAGAATCACTTGACACATAGTTTTACTTATACAAAGAATTGGGTGGTCTTATCAATGTATTCTGTTCAAACTCATCCGACATTCATCATAATCTTTATAAAAAAGATACCAAAAGTCTTCACTTCATATCATATTACATGTACCTGTCCCCAACCCCACAAAATGGGGAGGGGGGAGGGAAAAGACTTAAACCCTGATGGCCATTACCAAATTGATACACAGAGAAGTTCACAATTAACTTCCAACGGGTCTTGAAATACGCATTATTCACATTTTCTGCTTTCAAGGGCGCAGGCATGTTCTCTTTCTCGAGCTCACTACTGGCGTATTTGTGGTGGACAACTACATGTAGGATGCCCGCGCTGCAATTGCTATTGAATGTATGTAACTTACCATCATCAACGATAGTGACGACCACGCCCTTTCCTGTGTATCCCAGCTTCCATGCAGGCATGAGGTTCATGTCCATTCCTGGTGTAGCACCCTCCTGGCCATCATTGTACTGAGAGGGGAAGATTTTTAATATCATAATCACACATAATTTACAATTTCAGTCAGATTAAAGAATTCTATTCATGGATTCATACAGTACTCTTCATTAATTCATTTTCATTAACTTTTTTTATTATGTTCATTCTTTGAATGCTTGAGCATCCAAACTGGGTAGCCATGCTTAAAGATAAATTCCAGTTTTGGCAACGATCTCAAAATGTCTTTTTACAGAATCTAATATAATGACCACCCAGGTGTTTGTTTGTATGAAAAAAAAATATATGCCAAAGGATTCTGGAAGAAATTGCGTAATTGCTGAGAAATCAGCAAAATAAGCGCGGATTCAGTCACTTCCGTCGGGTCTTTATTCCAGCAATAATAATACACTGTCCCACGTGTGCCTATCTGTGTTGGTGATCTTCAGTGTGAACATTTTTCAGCGTAGACTTCAAGATTTCACAAAGCTCAGTTTATGTAACTGTACCAGATCTAGATCCTCGATGATATACTGACAATTAAGCCTCGTTTTACAGACTTTCTCATGAAATCAGTGTTTACTGCAACTACTGGCATTTCTCTTTAATGTAAGTCTGGATTACAGTATATGTATGCAATGCTGCACTCAACCCAGTATATCCAATAGGAAGAACTTCCTCAAATACTTCAGCAATTATATGGTGCACAGCTAAAGCCAAGGTAATAATAGCAGCGCTATGCTTGCTTATATAGCACTCAATACTTACTTTGTCAGAAGTCTCTAAGTGCTCTACAGTATATGTATATGCAGCATAATTACCCTGGCTTTAGCAGTGCAGCTGTTACGCGCGCTGCGTTTCAAGGAATAAATTCCTGCCAGGTACCCATTTACCTCACCTGGGTTGAGTGCAGCACATTGTGGATCAATTTATTGCTGAAGGAAATTAAGCCATGGTTGGGATTCGAACCCACGACCTTCTGTTTCAAAGTCCGGAGACTAATCCACTGGGCCACAATGCATCAAAAAAGCGCTTAATAAATCCAGCTATTATTGAAAAGCCCTTAATAAATGTTGCATATTATGATCATTATTAATAATTATACTTGCTTATATAGCGCTAAATACTTACTTTGTCAGAAGTCTCTAAGTGCTCTACAGTATATGCAGCATAATTACCCTGGCTTTAGCAGTGCAGCTGTTACGCGCGCTGCGTTTCAAGGAATAAATTCCTGCCAGGTACCCATTTACCTCACCTGGGTTGAGTGCAGCACATTGTGGATCAATTTCTTGCTGAAGGAAATTAAGCCATGGTTGGGATTCGAACCCACGACCTTCTGTTTCAAAGTCCGGAGACTAATCCACTGGGCCACAATGCACCAAAAAAGCGCTTAATAAATCCAGCTATTATTGAAAAGCCCTTAATAAATGTTGCATATTATGATCATTATTAATAATTATACTTGCTTATATAGCGCTAAATACTTACTTTGTCAGAAGTCTCTAAGCGCTCTACAGTATATGCAGCATAGTTACCCTGGCTTTAGCAGTGCAGCTGTAACGCCCGCTGCGTTTCAAGGAATAAGTTCCTGCCAGGTACCCATTTACGTCACCTGGGTTGAGTGCAGCTCATTGTGGATCAATTTCTTACTGAACGAAATTACGCCATGGTTGGGATTCGAACCCACGACCCTCTGTTTCAAAGTCCGGAGACTAATCCACTTATCTAATCATTAATACCTCAGTCACATTTGCTCTACAGCGAGTCGAAGACAGCCGTTTTATGAAACCACCTATATGTAGCTGGAACAAAGAAATGTTAAAACGGCTGTTTTCGACTTGCTGTACGGCCACCGTAGGTGAAATGTGACTGAAGTCAAATCTATTCAAATCAAAGTAGAGTATGAGCAACAATTGCAAAAACCTAAACCTGCCTATATTAGCATACAGATGACATCGAAGTGACATGCTACAAACCTATGAACCTTTTTTATTTTAGGTCTAGACTACATGCTATATACTTACCAGATACCACTGTTTTTTAAAGAGAGGATCATTGAATGGGATAGCCCAGTTAGCCCCTGTCTGGTCTGGAGGTACGACGTCATCGGCTCTTTTCTTCGCATGAGCTATAATCCTCTGCTGTTCAACCCAAGTAACCTACATAAATAGAAACACAAGAATGATAAAATATGACATTCAAGACATCACATCTTAATTTTTTTTTTTCGAGAATCAGAAGACTTTTGACCAGCCAGCCAGAACCCACATCAACTCACCAAAATAAATATAAAGATTTTATAATTATATATAACAAAATTTATCAACAATAACCTACACAAGTACTTGATTGAATGCAGACGAAATTAAACAATGACTTTAATTACATGTATAAAAAGATCAAGATTTTAAAATGATATGTATAATATTAATGTATATTTGTATGTTTTTACATGTATATATCATTAAAAGAAATAAATTAGAGTATTTAGTCTCTCCCCTCAATCAATCAACAAATATACAGTATAAAAAAATTGATCAACAATAACCTACACAAGCACTTAATTGATAGCAGAAGAATTTAAACAATGGCTTTAAGAAAGCAACATTTGAAGTTTGAGAATCACTGAAGCATAAGAAGTGCACACTGTGCTATCTCTGTAAAACCTCCAAGCAGTCTGGCAAAATTGTGTCAAAGAAACAGTTTGCACCCTGTTCTTATTCAATTTTACAGCCTGAATTTTCAACAGAATGAAGAAAAATAATTACTCCAGATGAGCTAATTTTTTAATTGTTGCAATTTGGAGACCAAATTACTAGTTTGACTATTTACAGAGGACCTTCTCAAGGGATTTGTTGGTTTTTGGGGGTGTCCATGGATTAGCATAGGTCTACATGTAAGTTCAAGAAATGGTCTTGTGCATGGAGCAAAACCCCAAGAGCCTTAAGGTCAGTGATGCGATCGAGGCCAGTTTGCCGGCCTTGGCGTTGGCCAAGTCACATGTACAACGTCTATGGGAGAAGGTTATCTCCAGCGGCCCCCATGACAAGGAAATACCAGTATCAACTACATCCCTGGGCCCTGTTTCATAAAAGTGATTAATATGGTAACTTTGCCATCCAATGGTAACTACCATGGTAACAGTGCTCATCAGCCAATCAAAATCAAGGATTCCACGAACGATACCATTGGATGGCAAAGTTACCATTATAATAACTTTTATGCAACAGGGCCCTGGTTAGGATGGAGGAAAGAAGAGTTACCCTTGAATCTTGTGATAATAATTTATTGTAATTTTCAGCAGCCCTCCTGGACCTCTTGCTCATCTTTTTCCTCAAGAATGCATACGTATCCTTCAAAGTACCAACCTGCATGCAATAATGAAATTTAAAAAAAGATAAGACAACAAACGGTGAAATGTGGATTGCAACAATTCAATCAAAATAAGAGTCAGTTAAAAATACCAATATCTCTGTCTAGACATCAATATGGCCTCAGGTAATGAGTCAGTAATCTCAAGAGCATGCAAATATTCAAATGTCAAGCAAACAATAACTTTCATCCCAGTCACCAACAGCCACAAATATATCTCTGTCGTGCAAAAGTATGTGTAGTTTCACGTGAAAATTCAATGAGATATTGTGGTGATTTTAAATAGAAGTGAAATGGAAGTTTGTAAACTGCATTGACTGCAATGTGATATTTTTTGTTTGTCTGACATTTACATAAAATTCAAGCTAAAATTAAAAACTTATCTATTCCAATAGTATGTACAGCACCTAGGAAGCTCTTGCAGCGCAGTAGAATATATATAGTTTTTGCGCTATACATAAATGCATATTATTAATTATTATAATGCCTCTTTGACCACGTGGAAACGCATCATTCAATCGCCCAGTGGGCTTTGATGGGCTCGGTATTATGTACAGGACTGAATAATGTCGCTGTAGGAATGCTAAATTATGACCGTCCAGGAAAGTATGTTTCTGTGTTGCAATAATTTGTTTATCTTGCCTGTATGTCTATGCAGTGGTTGTAAAATAAATAGATAAGGGTGTGCATCGTATACATGTACTAGGTGTTTGCATTTTGAATTTTCAAATGTCAAGTGCAGTAGGATAGAAAGCAAATAAAACCTGAAGAATTAGTACTCCAGATTTGAGAAGGTACATGTGTATATTTGATGCTTGATACGCAACAAAATCAACCAGTACATTCAATACATGTACTCTTATTAAGTATGGGCATTACTATGTAACCAACTTTTCAGGAATGACACGCTACATGTATTCCATGTTTCTAATTAACTCTTCATGCGTTCACCTGTAAACCCCCTGTGTGTTGCATTATTTCAGCAGTGATCCCCTCTACGCAGTATAATACACTCTGTTATTTAGAGTGCCATAACTTTTTATCTGATCATTTTGAAAGAAAATGTTGTGTAGCAAACTTGTAAAGTGTCTCCTGGGCTTTCTTATCGTATATATAAATTTATAGGATAAATTATGGAAAAATGTACAGTAAATTACATTTTCTAAATGCTAAATAAAGAGGCTTTAATAGGAGGAAATCATAATTTGTAAACAAATTTTCGGCATTACTCCTATGTATTAAGATCGCATGCTCGATCTTTAATGAAAATCATAAGTCAGAAAAAATTGGAACCAGTGGGGTTCGAACCTGCCATCTACTGCTTTCCGGGCAGCGACTTAACCACCAGGCTATTCTGGTTCACGGCTAAATCACGATGAACTGGAATTCAAATACCCTCGATCCTCTTCTTTCTGACTCATTAATATGCATAACATGCAAATGCAGTCCGCCGTGGACAATAGATAGTAAATAAAGAGGCTTTAATAGGAGGAAATCATAATTTGTAAACAAATTTTCGGCATTACTCCTATGTATTAAGATCGCATGCTCGATCTTTAATGAAAATCATAAGTCAGAAAAAATTGGAACCAGTAGGGTTAGAATTTTCTAAATGCTTTCTCCTAATACTTCCAACAAAATTTAGCCCCCTTTTACTTTGGTTCTTGTGTTAGTGGCATGATTTTTATTTATCCACTTGGACTGTTCATTACATAAGCTTTGTAATATTGATACCAAAATCATGATAATCTGATAAAAAAAGCCCATATATAGTGGAAAATAAAAGAGAGTAAATTTTTGCCTGGTCAAGGTACTATACTCCATTGAAAGGGTCGCTTTCACATTCGTGCCATGAGTCACAGACTCCTAACAATAAACCTGGCCATGGTTTTGTTTGTGAGGAGGGTTTTATTGATTTTCTCCTCTCCTTTTTCAATGAACCTCCTGGCTGTGATCAGGATGTATTGATTTTTGGGGAAAACTCAACGATTCTGTAATTTGTAAACTGCGATAATCCGTCGAACGCTAAAGTAATGTCGCACGGGCGATCGATCGGGACCGCATACATTCGTAATTCCGAAGCTTCGTAATTCCGAAGGTTCGGTTATTCCGAAGGTTCGTATTTCCAAAGGTTCGTCAATCCGAAAACGAAATAAGGTTCGTAATTCCGAAGGTTCGTTAATCCGAAAACGAAATAAGGTTCGTAATTCCGAAGGTTCGTTAATCCGAAAAAGAAATGAGGTTCGTAATTCCGAAGGTTCGTCAATCCGAAAACGAAATAAGGTTCGTAATTCCGAAGGTTCGTTAATCCGAAAACGAAATAAGGTTCGTTAATCCGAAAACGAAATAAGGTTCGTTAATCCGAAAATTAAATAAGGTTCGTATTTCCGAAAATGAGAATAATTCATTTTGGTAACAAAAACAATGTTGTCGTTACAAGATTACACGATATTATGCAATGATAGTAATAACGATCGATGATACATGCGTGTGTTGTGGCCAAAAGCATGTATATCATTAAAAATATAGGCGCCCTGATCAAGCATAGGCCGATTTCGATTTTATCTGAGCAATTGCTGCCTAAGCAAATGGTTTAAAGATGCAGGGATCAAGTGTGTTGGTCGCGTGCGAGTAACCTCTAGATAATAGGATTTGTATTGGAGGGGATGTCATTTTTAATAACAGCTTCTGCTGGTAATAAAAATAATACTAATAATGATCCTTGTGAGATGTTGAAAGCGCGAATCGCAAGCTCAAACTAGTAGACATTTCAAGACGTGAATTGAGCATTCGGAGCATTTTTTGTAATCGTGAGAAAGATGTGTATCTTTCTAAAGAATTAATGCGAGGGCGAGCTGTATACTGACCAGGGGCCCGTTGCATAAATTGTTTTTACAGGAGTTTTTGTCCTGTGCTAAAGTCAATGGCGGAAATCAGACTAACCTTAGTTTTCAGTTTTTACCAGTTTTCTAAGGTAAAAAGTTTTATGCAACAGGCTTCAGAAAGTAATCTTTTAAGGACTGCATTTAGTGACTCATGAATAGAGTATATATCTCACGAACTAAATAATGAGAGCGCGAACCGCAAGCTTAAAATTTGTGATATTCCAACCTGAAAACTGGACATTTTATACTTTTTTTTATTTGTAACCAGGAATAGAATGAGTTCCTCAATAAACAATACTTGATACGAGCGAGAAACGTGAGCCAAACTTTTCCGATTTTCCAAACCTGAAAACTGGACATTCTAAGCATTCTTGTAAAAAAAAATAATAATAATAGCTGGGAGAACAGTGTTCAGAACTGAAATGGCTTCCCTGGGTAAATAATATCTATATCAATTATCATTCTAGACCTGCATGAAATTTACAAAAGTTTGAGCACGTGATTCGCTCGCAACATCTCACAAGGATGCCCTTTTAACAGTACTTGACCAAAAAGGCGAATTTTACATATTCAGATTGGATTTTTTCCCCCAAACCGCTTGCTCGCTACGCTCCCAGAAATGAAACGTAAATATATAACTCTAGTGATCACTTTAAAAATTGTGCTCAATTTAATTACTACAAAACACACAACCTCTTTACACAGATGATAATCTCATGGTGAAAATATCCGCTTGCACCAAATTGCCCCTATTGGCCCTTTTTTTGCTTTGCGTCCCCCCCCCCCCGAAAAAAGAAAATACGTTCCGCCGCCATTGGTTGAAAAACGCATCGTCTTCATGGCAAACTGCAAAAAGTTCTTAATGTCCCCTTTAGATCAGGTCAGAGCTTATATATTTAAAATTTCTGTTCGCGCTTCTTGCTCGCAGTTATTATCTAAATTTAGTTACATAGGCATCTCGTTTTGAAGATCACAAACATATTGCCCATCAAAAAAATATATAGCTCGCGCTTGCATTATTTAAAAAGGGTTTATCATGTTATTACATATTTACTTTATTTTATAAGTATAAAGCTAATTGACTGTTAGGACTACCCTTTCAAAGAAGAAAAAAAAAAAAACAAGTGGAATGCCTCTGGCCGTCTCACCTGCATCACGCGGTTCAATATAGCAGCAGTGCTGACTTTGAATACTACTCTAACTCGCACAAGATGTTCAGTGATACATGGTTACTCTTATGTCCACTTTTTATGAACTAGACCAATAAACTTACAGAGATATGATGGTTATTCAACGAAAAACCCCAACATGGCCAAAGTTCATTGACCTTACATGACCTTTGACCTTGATCATGTGACCTGAAACTCGAACAGGATGTTCAGTGATACTTGATTACTCTTATGTACAAGTTTCATGAATCAGATCCATAAACTTTCAAAGTTATGATGGTAATTCAACAGATACACCCAATTCGGCCAAAGTTCATTGACCTTTGACCTCGGTCATGTGACCTGAAACGCGCACAGGATGTTCAGTGATACTTGATTACTATAATGTCCAAGTTTAATGAACTAGACCAATAAACTTTCAAAGTTATGATGGTAATTCAACAGATACCCCCGATTCGGCCAAAGTTCATTGACCCTAAATGACCTTTGACCTTAATCATGAGACCTGAAACTTGCACAAAATTTTCAGTGATGCTTGATTACTATTATGTCCAAGTTTCATGAATCAGATCCATAAACTTTCAAAGTTATAATGGGAATTCAACAGATATCCCCAATTCGGCCAAAGTTCATTGACCCTAAATGACCTTTGACCTTGGTCATGTGACGTGAAACTCATGCAGGATGTTCAGTGATACTTGATTAACCTTATGTCCAAGTTTCATGAACTAGGTCCATATATTTTCTAAGTTATGATGACATTTCAAAAACTTAACCTCAGGTTAAGATTTCGATGTTGATTCCTCCAACATGGTCTAAGTTCATTGACCCTAAATGACCTTTGACCTTGGTCATGTGACATAAAACTCTTATAGGATGTTCAGTAATACTTGATTAACCTTATGGCCAAGTTTTATTAACTAGGTCCATATACTTTCTAAGTTATGACGTCATTTCAAAAACTTAACCTCAGGTTAAGATTTGATGTTGACGCCGCCGCCGTCGGAAAAGCGGCGCCTATAGTCTCACTTTGCTTCGCAGGTGAGACAAAAAAAACTTTAAGCTGCCGATCGAGGAAAATAGGACAGAAAAAAATATTGCCCCCCCCCCTATTTGACGAAAGTTGGATCCGCCGGGAGGGAGGCAGGGGGCACTTGCACCCCCAAAATTAAATAAAAAACAGGGAAATTAATATTTTCCAATATGGGAAAGTTCCTTTTTCAAAAATAAATATGCCGTTTTTTATGTTTTTTCGAAATGAAATACTCTTTTTAAAGTATACAAGTTAAGTTAAGTTTTCAGGCTGGAATATTGCAAATTTTCAGCTTGCGCTTCGCACTCTCATTTAAGCCTGAGTCGAATCGATTTTAAAATCGGTGTTCGATCGATGTCATCGAACACCGGTGCAGATTTTGCAAAATCGGTGCATCGAAAAAAAAATACGTCGGCCGGCCGAATCGTTTGGTTTACACAATCAATCATCAATCCGGCCAGTATTAATTCTTCCATATGAACATAAAATACTTTGCTGACATCGTCAATATTCTTAGTATGACCATAAAATCTTGTTAAATCGTAATAATTTAGATGAATTTAGGGCTCGATTCGAAACATTCGTATTTATTGTGATCGCATGCTCAATTGCGTCTAAAAAACTGGATTGTCATTATCAGGATTAATTCTCGAACATCGTCATAACTCATATTCCACAATCTTTCCTCACAATCGTTATATCAGCATTGAATAGCAATTCAAATGACCATCCAGAGAAAATTACGTATTTATTCCCATAAATTTATTTGGGGCTCATTTTGGATCCAACTACACAATCTCAGGCAAGTTACAGCGCTCTCCGTTGATTGCACTTGTTTGCTGGCGCTGACGTCAAGCACGCCTGTCGTTTCGGGAGAGAGTGAGTGTACGGAGCTGCGGACGGGGCTGGTGAATGGACTGCGAATGCTAGTTGACCGAAAATCATTCGGATCGACTCTGCGTGATTCATGTCTTTATTATTGTTTCATTTTAAACTTATATGTTGTCATCTGCAAATATCATTGTTGAAGATATTTTGGGAAGAATTCTGCTTTGGTCCCCGGCCTTTTTTGTGTGTTTTGTGATCATGGAAAATACAAACGAACTTTGCTGTCATCTGCTTGTGCAACGCTCACCCGGCCAACGCCAGCGCAGCGCATACCGTCAGTGCGTAGTAGTGGATATGCAAAGCGCATCGCATCGACGCAAAAACAAGACTAAATTTTCCCCGCCTTCAATATTCGATGCATCGATGTTCGATCGAATTAGAGCTGTCGAACACCGGTTTTCAAAATAATCGATATGACTCAGGCTTACGTCTCATTTGATTGGTGAAATATGCATCCTAAAGAGGTCACTAAATGCTTTCTTTAACAGGTTCCTTTTCTGGTCAGTATGTTTAAGCTCGCGTTTTGCGCTCGTGTTAATTCTTTTGTTAGATGCACATCTTTTTAATGACAGCAGAAATCTGCTCGAATTTAAAAAAACTTATTTTCATTTTTTATTTAAATACCCTAAAGTTTTAGCTTGTGATTCACGCTCGCAACACCTCGCAATAATGCCATTTTAAGAATAATTGACCACAAAAAACGTTTTACAACTTCACCTTTGAATTTGTTTTACCAAGCCGCTCGCTCATTATACTCTCTCCCGAAAAATAAAGCCTAATTATACATTTTGCCATAATAAGAAGTCACTTCAAAAAAGTTTTTCTCTACTTAATCACTATCAAACACAATGACTTCAAGCAGATGATAATCTTAAGGTGAAAATATCACCAAAGTGCCCATTTTGAAGTATGAGTTTCATTTTTGGCTTTACCCCCCAACGAAAATTCGTTCAGCCGCCCTTGCCTTCCCATCCTCATAATAATTAAACGGCAACAGTGCCCCCGCCCCCCTCCCCTTGCCTCTGCTTTCACGGTTTTCATTTTTCGGATTAACGAACCTTATTTTGTTTTCGGATTAACGAACCTTATTTCGTTTTCGGATCAACGAACCTTCGGAACAACGAACCTTATTTCGTTTTCGGATCAACGAACCTTCGGAACAACGAACCTTATTTCGTTTTCGGATTAACGAACCTTCGGAACAACGAACCTTATTTTGTTTTCGGATTATCGAACCTTCGGAATAACGAACCGTCGGAATTACGCCACAAATGTTCGGATTAACGAACCCTTTTTCGTTTTCTGATTAACGAACATCGAGGTATAGGCAATTTACGTGTTTCGGAATTACGAACCTTCGGAATAAAGAACCTTCGGAATTACAAAGCTTCGGAATTACGAAGTGTAACCGATCGGGACATATGTACGGTATACAAAAACGCCAGGCTATACATTGTAGCTAGGCACGCTCCGGGGCATACAATTGTTCGAAAAACAATGGGACAGGAGACGTCTATGGGAAATGTGTGGTTGTGCAAAAATGCGAACGAAACACGCCTACCGATGTACAATAATGCGAACGTAACGCAGGAAGAGTTAATGTACAATACCTCCAATACAATACAAACTTTTTATTTTAGAATATTCTTTAAAATGAGAGATAATTTTGTCCAAGATTGCTTCAAATACATGTACATACATGTAAGCAGTTAGAATTGTCACAATATAATTTCTTCATTTTTTTTACCTATCATTATGATTTTTTTTGGGGGGGTGGGGGTTGACGTGAACAACTCTTGACCAAAATTTGTTTAACAAGAGAAAGTCAAATTTTGAACGCACATTTATTTCTCATTGAATGGCCTGATGATAAATAAAAAAGGTAAATAACAGACAATATTGGCCTTCAATAAAATTCTATTGAACCAGAATTTATCCCCTTGCACATAATTTGACTGACCAAATACAACATTTTGGTCTGTCCAAACAATATTCAACCTATGTATATTTCTTACCTGGCCATCAAATGTGAAGCCATGGTCAGCAGCGACTTCTCGAGCCACTCTCTCTCCTCCAGCCACCTTGACCGCCCACTCATTGACATACAACCCTTCTTCATCGCTGCTGGTCAAACATGTAACTGTTGTTATGCAGAGAAAGGCCAGCAAGACCAACTTGACAGCCATTGCTGGAATGCCTGTACAAGTGAGGAGTTTACATGTAGGAGTCAAATCAATTAATCAGTGGAATTATTTTAACATAGGACAGGTGAAAACACAGGTAACACAGAGAACACAGTAAAAAAATAAAGGTTATCAACCTAAATTTTAGGAGTGGAACACCTAAATTTTTTGATAAGCAAAAAAAAAAAAGAAAAAAAAAAGGTCATCAACCTAAATTTTAGGGGGGGGGACCACAAACATGTCAGGGGGGTCCATGTCCCCCCCCCACGCTTCCGCCGCCTATGCTACGGTTCTCAAGGTACCGTGCACGGCGTTTACTGTGACCATCTACGATCGACAGGGCATCAATAGACGATACGTTCGAGCGTATAATCTAGCGCCATGGAACATGCAGTTAAAAAAATAAAAATAAGATTGGTTTATTATCAGTAGAGGCGCTGGTCCAAAAATTGGGATTGTCCCAGAAAACAAGGATATCCTCATAAACCAAGACAAATCATGTCTTGATAAATTGAGACTGTCCTTGTTTATGGGGACGTTTTTTTTTCACTTCCCCCTACGGGACAAAGACAGCAATTACGGAAATTGAGAGTGCTAAAAATAGATTCAGTGACCTCAATTCCCCCCAGTTCACCGTCTATTTTTCATGACTTGTCTTCCAATAATCTTGTTATGAAACCTGATATGTTTACATTGACTAGCACACTTGATTGGTGTCGGCACTTGACAGGTGAATGAACTTTCCTAGATTTCTTGTGTGAAGAAATCCTTATAAATTGAGACAGTCCCTGTAAACTGGGACGATCCCAATTTTCTGACCAGCGCCTCTACTGATTATAGCAGACACAAATCTATTACCATGCAACATCTGCTCAGATTCCATTAAAATGAATGAATGAATCTTTATTTCGTTTCAAATCCGATAACAAACAACAACAACAGTAAATCAATGTGATACAAGCAAATAGCAAAGAACAAAAAGTAAATATTACAGGATAATATACATAATACATGCACTACTTTTTATAAATATAAATGTAAGTAACACCCATGAGAATAGATGGAAATGAAACGTGGTGACCTACTAAAAAGCTTAGCTTGTAGACCATAGGCCACCAGAATATTAAAAAACTTACATTAGCAATCATTTAAAACATCATAGAACAAGCAAACAAAAAATTGTAGTAACCAAGGTACATATATATATATTTACAAAAGATACACTAAAAAGTAACAAAAGTGAAATGCAGAATGCAAACAAATCCTATTAGACCTAAACTATAAGAATCTAAAATTCAAAAAGAAGAAAGAAAAGAAGAAAAAAAAGAAAATAGGCAGAGCTCTATTTTTGCATAGATAATTGTGGAAAGAATACAATTTATAAAGTTAGACGAGATATAACAAGCAGGCATTTGTTTACTGATCTAAGTATTTCTTCAGCAAATCGGTCTTTAACTTGTTTCTAAAAACACTGAGGCTAACTGATTGCTTCAAAGAAGAAGGAAGGGAATTCCATAATTTTGGCCCAGTATAAACAAATGTATTTAGCCGAAAACTAGTTTTGACCAATGGCAAGTGGAGAAAAGAAACTTGTCTTGTATAGTAAGAATGGATTTGGTCATTTCTAACACATAATGAATAAAGGGCAAGAGGAAGTTCTCTTTTATTTAATTGATACATAATGCAACCGAGGTTGAGATCAAATATGTCATGTAAATTAAGGAACTTGTTTTCATGAAACAAAATATTAGTGTGGTATCGTGAACTAACTCCACATACTAGTCTAATTACCCTTTTCTGCACTTTTAATAACCCATCCAAATGAACTTTAGCAGCGTTACCCCAGGCAAGGATGCAATAATTCAAGTAAGGCAAAATGAGAGTTGAGTACAACATGCATAAAATATGTTTTGGGAATATACTCTTCAATTAATGACTCCTGAATTTCTGGAGAGTAGTTTACATAAATGAGATATGTGAACTTTCCAATTCAGCTTACTATCAATGTGTACCCCAAGGAATTTTGTACTCAATACTTCAGTAATCTGAACATCATTAATTTTAATATTATCTGGCAATGTTGATAGGGTATTGCTGAATAACATGTAGTTTGTTTTAACAAGATTTAAGGAAAGTCTGTTAGCAATGATCCATTCGTTAACAGAAATCAATTCTGAATTGATAGTTTGCAATAAATTGCAGGGGTTCTTTTCAGAAAAAAATATGCTTGAGTCATCTGCAAACAGGATAAATGAAAGGATTTTTGATGACTGAGGGAAATCATTAATATATATGAGAAACAATATAGGTCCAAGGAGTGAGCCTTGTGGCACTCCACATGTAATTGACTGCATAGGTGACTTAACACCATTTAAAAAAACAAACTGTTTTCTATCAGAGAGGTAGCTCTTGAACCACTCCAAAACCTTACCCCGGAATCCATAGAAAGATAGTTTATACAAAAGAATGTCATGGTCAATCGTGTCAAAGGCTTTGGAGTAGTCCAAGAATATACCGACAGTATGGAGCCCATTATCTCTTGCAGAAGAAATTTTGTCAATGAAATGCAACAGAGCATGAGAGGTAGTGTGTTTTTCACGAAAACCAAATTGTTCAGGAGCGAGAATATTATTGATTTTCAAAAACTTCATAACACGAACAGAAATTATTTTTTCAAGAATTTTAGAAAAGCATGTAAGAAGAGAGATGGGCCGGTAGTTTCCAACTTCCTGAGGATTTCCCTTTTTGTAAATCGGCACAACTTTGGCTATCTTCATACTCAAAGGAACGATTCCATGTACAATAGATAAGTTGAATATATGGGTAATAGGAGAAACAATAACATCAATGACTTCTTTAATAAGCTTGTTAGATAGTCCATCATACCCAGCAGCCTTATTTGTTTTCAAATTATGAACAATGTCAATCACTTCCTTTTCAATGACAGGAGTAAAGAAACATGAACAGGGAAGTCGACTACCAAGGTAATCATGGAAAAGTTTTTGGCTAGCGGGAAGACTAGATGACAAATGATTTCCTATTGATGAAAAGAATTGATTACAAGCGTTACTCATTTGTACATGATCTTCAGTCAAAACCCCATCTACTAAAAGTTTAGAGGGACCCTGACTCTTTTGTTTTGAATTTAGCGTTTGTCTTATAACTTTCCAGGTTCCCTTCATATCTTTGAAGACTGACTTAAACTTTTCATCATAATATGATTTTTTAGCAAACAAAACTTAGCATTTACTCATGATATGATATATGAAGAAAAAATCACACCAATTTTTTCTTACATCCTGTCACTATAATCAAAGAATGCATTTACCCATCTGGAATCATGATGTAATTTGTCATGCACGAAAATCGTTGTTTTTTTCGTGGAGGCATGGGAGGGGTATGCAGCAAGTGCGATGCAGGTTGGTAAATGGTTGGTAAATTATTAAATGATTAATCATAATTTTCATAGTATTTGGAATAGCAAGTGCAATTTTTTCTTGATTGTATTTCCTCTAGTTATCATTTTTTTCAGCACTGAAATAAAGCCGGCCCGGCTTTATTTCAGTGCTAAAAAAATTTAAGGTGTCCGGCAATAGCCAGAACAGAAAACTTCAGCCCAGGGCCAGGCTAAGCATGCCGAGCCAGGGAGCTACGCCGCGCCGCCCCCGTACCGTACGGTACAAGTCCGGTGAGTCGACCCACACTGCACTGAGCCGAGTGAACTGTGCAGCGCTGCTGTTAGTGTTGTTAAAATTACGACTTGTCTCTTACCGATTGATAACTTACCTTGCTTTGACATTAGGTGAAGACTACCTTCTGGCGGCCATCTATGGGCAATCTTTATGATCAATTCATATTCATGTTAAAATCTTCAGCAAAGTTGAACTTTCTCTTGTCATGCTTGTGTTGACGAGTGTCGGCCACACCTACCGGTATGCAAAATTCCAAAATCACTGCAAATTATAGGCCGGCCGACTTCGCGGTTGGCCTCCGGCTCCGCACAGATTTCGGCCCTATATTAATCGAGACCTATTGATCGATTGATTCCATGAGTCCGTCCTCGCCATCATCTGTCAAATCAGAAAAAGGCAAAGTTACCCCCTCCCCCATTAGTTTTTAGGGCTACACGTTGGTCTTTTCTCTCTATTTCTCTCTCAAATATCAACATTTATAAATTTGACAGAAAAAATAATCTCAATCCAAGACCACTTCTAATTTATAAGGAAAGGGGGGTCTACATATCATTTGTGTAAGATAGATTAAGACTAGTAGCCCCCTCTTCCCCTAAGAAAAATAATACATAATCATCATAAAATAAATATTGAAATAAACAAGGTCTATACTTCAATGTAGCTATATCATCACATGTATATACATATTCAATGAAGTAAAAAAAAAACACTTCTATTTTACATGATGCAAATTTATTTCCTCCTGATCCTGGAGGGGATTTTTTTTTAAATGATATAAGGCTCATACAAAAAGGGCTTCATGTACCATAGGCTCTCTCTCTCTTTCATACTACCTGTTCCATGCATATCACTGACTTTGTAAAACAGAATAATTTTAGAAAGATCATATTGTATCAGTGTTATCTGGGTTGGGCTCAGTATTCAAATCTCAGGGGCTCGCTGTTGCAGAAAGTGTTGCTTTTAAGCGCAAGTAAAAAAAAATCAAATGCAAGTCCGAATGCACTCTTCTCATAGGTTGAACATCAAGACCTGTGTGATTTTAGAGTTGCTGATCGCAACTTTTTCTGCATCAGGTGCCTGGTGTAACACTTCAGAAAGAAAAAAAAACTCCTTTACAAACGGTTAGATGTGTATATTTGTTAAACATATTTAATAGTGTACTTTTAACAAGAAAAAATATCTATTCTCGTAGAGATATTGATAAAAAAAAGTATAAATGGCACAATATACCACTTATCAGTTATAAATAGGGTGAGGGAAACTATGTCCCTGACCACAGGGGTTTGAAAAAAAAATGAGCCCTAAATTTGTATTAACATTTTTTTTTTCATGTGCTTTCTCTACACATCAAATCATGTCCCTTATCAATGATTCTGAGAATGCACGACTCCAGACAAATAATGAGAAAGATAGTGTTATTTCCTAAAGTCTATGCCTCTGATTATTGTTGGTGTAAGACACCTAAACCCAACAGGAGTGCATCACATCTTTATATCCAGGAAGAATCCTTTTCATGTTTTTGTTTTTTCTAGTCAACATATGTATAACTATAAAGTTGAGTGTTGGGCCACTGTTGGGTACCTATTGGCAGAGATGCCAAGTTCAAAGACCAGCTATGCGTGAGATTTTCTGTGAATCTGAGTGAGATCACAGACATTGTGTACAATGTAAATGGGGATAGGCTGTGATAGTTGCGTGAGACAGAGATTTGAGAGTCCAAAATGCTTGAGTCTCACGCATAATGCGTGAGACTTGGTAGCTCTGTATTGGAGGAATGGCTGACACTTTGAGTCATTCATCATTCACTTTACACATGATCTTTACCAAACACAACTGTTTAAAATGTAAGCCTTCCTTTGATTCAATAATAAGGATTTATCATTTCTTAATGGATTTTATAGTTTTGATGATAAACGAACCCACAATTAAGATACAGGCAACTCTGCCTATAGTAAAAATTCTGGAGACCACGGAAATGTGTTTGACTGACGAGAGATAGTAGAGACATTATATAAGACTTGTTTTGAAAAATCTGGTAAAAAAAATATTGCTTCCACTAAAGCAATCATTTGACTAATTGAAGGTCGACTTTAAGGAAACCGAAACCCAATGAAGAAGCAATCTTTAATATTGGAAAGAGTAAAATGAGAGGAGCAATTTAAAACAAGTTCATCAGAATCAATTAAGAAAAAAGGTAGTTACGGATGTTTACAAAGTCTAACTTTCTATGGGGATCCTCTAATTGGCCACAATGTTTAAGAATCACAGATTTTGTGGACAACTCTCCATTTGTTTTGCACATAAATTTTTCCAATTATCTTTCAAATTGCATCTTGCCTCACCACATATGTCAAGGTCAGGAGGACACGATGTAAAATAAAGGGAAAAATCTGACATTTTGTGTACAAAACACAAGGAGACATTTATTATACTATTTTATAAACCAATTCTGATGAAACAAGTTTCAGATTGCTCCTCTCATTTCATTCTTTCTGATAAAATGGAGTCTCTCCTTGTATTTTGGTTTCCTGAAAGCAGATTTACCTCTATAATGCTCCATGTTCCATGAAGAATCAAAAGTTTACAGTATAAGGAGGGGAAATGAAATACTTGATATTTCACATAGTGAATCACAACAGATACAGTATGGCGCATTATATGCTCTATCATTTGCACACCCATGATTAGCACATCATAACACTGGGTGATTTCAAGTTTGGTGTTGGTGCTAAGCACCAAACACAACATGAAGCTGGTCCTGAAAAGTCCCTGTCGAGGTGTTGAGCTGTCTATATTGCAATTTGTATCATTTGTGTAAACTGAAAATAGGCCTTGGAGCTCGGAAACACAATCCAAATTGTACTTTCAACACCAACACTGGACTTGAAATCACCCATTATTCATTTTACATTCAAATTTCATGAAATCTGCAGCGTCATGCCTGATGAATTCTCTATTTATAAAGCTAACTGTTTGATGGGGTCGACTTGATATTCACCGAGACAATCTGGGTGTTTTGACTTTAAAGGTCAAGTCCACCCCAGAAAAATGTTGATTTAAATCAATAGAGAAAAATCAGACAAGCACAGTGCTGAAAATTTCATCAAAATCGGATGTAAAATAAGAAAGTTATGACATTTCAAAGTTTCGCTTATTTTCAACAAAATAGTTATATGAACGAGCCAGTTACATCCAAATGAGAGAGTCGATGATGTCACTCACTCACTATTTCTTTTGTTTTTTATTGTTTGAATTATTCAATATTTCAATTTTTACGAATTTGACGATTAGGACCTCCTTGCCTGAAGCACAAAATGTTAAAATAATGGAATTCCACTTGTTAAGGGAGGAATAAAACTTCATTTCACATGACAATGACGAAAATAAAAATATTTCATATTTCATATAATGAAATACAAAAGAAATAGTGAGTGAGTGATGTCATCAACTCTCTCATTTGGATGTAACTGGCTCGTTCATATAATTATTTTGTTGAAAATAAGCGAAACTTTAAAATGCCATAACTTTCTTATTTTACATCCGATTTTGATGAAATTTTCAGTGTTATGTGTGTTGGATTTTTCTCTTTTTATTAAAATCAACTTTTTGTTGGAGTGGACTTGTCCTTTAATAAATGCTCTAAAAGCAAGTCTATGCATTGAAAATGAATGTGATTTTTTTAATTTTTTTTTTTTGGGGGGGGGCTCTGATTTTGTTTTCTGAGGTCTTGCATTTCAAGCAGAGCAAATAAAAACAAGAACCATAAAAGTTTTGTTATTTTGATAAGGCACAAATATAAAAGAGGATGCATTGTGACTACTTCGTCTGACTCCACTTTTGTTGGGAAGGACCTCCTCCCCTCTTCCAAATTTGAAGTGAAAATGGTTTCGGATAGGAGGGAGGAAGGGGGATTGGAGGGGCTTGCCAATTTTTATGTTAACAAATTCCCCTTTATTTTCTTTCTTGATTTCACTTATAAGGGAATGGATAAAGATGAACTAGGACAGTTTGTGAGGAAGTTCCAAGAAGGGCTATACTACTTGTCCTATAAATTTGTATAAGTATCATTGACACATGACATTCATCAACCTTTCTTGTACCTCAACAATTTGTAAATGTACGAAAAAAAATATTTATTGATACCTATCAAAACAAGTCAATAAAGGCTAGATAAAGATATGGACTGATTTGGGCCTCAAACTTTTAACAAAAAATTTAGAGAAAAGTAGAACTCTTTTGAAACAGATAAAAACAAATAATGAATTCCTTCAGGTATATGAGATAGTCATGGCATAAGTGGCAAGATTTACCTAGAAACATTCTCTGCTAGACTATGGAGACTTTTGTTCTTCAGATAATGAGATTGCCACCATGGCCGTAATTTTAGAAAGAACTTTCTCTGAGCTTTCCTCAAAATTCATCAATTCAGCCCACACTGAACTATATGCAGATGACCATTGTAATATTCTGAGTAAATGTGCATCCTCAAAAAATTATCACTTTGTTTCTTGTTTTCAACCTTTTTGAACTTTAATCTTTTTCTTGCACGGGTTTGTTGCTTTGTTGCTTGCCACTTTTCAATGATCAAAATGAAGCATATAAACTCAATAAGATTTCATCAGCAAATGCGAGAATAGTCATGCACATAAACTGTGGATAAAAACAATATTTCTACAGGAATCGTATACAAAATCATATTTTAGCACATATTTAAGCAAAATGTGCAATACAAAGAGCTGCATAACGTTCGACTGGTGTGCCCAGACCTTGAAAATCAATCACTTTATTAATTGATTGTATGCTGCCAGCAACCCCACTGATTGACAGAGTCTTTAAGAAACTTCTGGGGTGGATTCCATCCAAGCCGCCCCCCCCTCCCTCCCCAAACCTGCAGGCAGAAACACTGATTGAAGAATTATCAACAAGTGGGTCTTGACACAAGACTACCACAATTACAAGTTGATAGGCGAGAAAGTGGAGATTTGAGAGTAGAGTATTCTTTCTTGAAAATAGTCCTGAAAAGGACTGTAAACCAGAAGGAAGGTTGAGTGGAAACAGCTTGGGTAGTAGAGCTGATGAGGAGATGCTGGCTTGAGTCGGCGAGTAGAGATGATGAGAAGTAGAGAGACTCGACGTTTCGAACAGGTTGACTGTCCGTCTTCTCTCCTTCTATCCACTGTATCTATAACACTCCACATGGTGTACCGTAAACCACATCAGCAACTGTACATGCCACCATGCAAACCTTCAAACAACATCCAATTACAAGTTGGTATCTAAAAAAAACCCTTCTGTGCACAAGTCTCAGTCAGGATGTTTAGGCTATTAAGACTTATTTCCTCAAGCACAGGATTTGCAATGCAAAATAGAAACTACCCACACCCAAGCCTTTTCAGGAAAAGACAAAATGACAGTTAAATCCAAGTAGAGAGTTATCAAAATTTAATGTTCAGATCCGAGGCCGGAAGATAGCTGAACTGATCTGGGGCCGTCTTACAAAGAGTTGTGATTGATCCAATCAATCGTAACTCTATGGAAATCCATCAGTGTCGTAATTTTTTTTTCTACAGGAAATGTGCAAAATGTCCTTTGTAATCAAAGGAGAACACACCAAACTGTCAAGATATTAATGATTTTATGGATATACATTCATATCTAGAAAAAAATTTGAGCAAACATGCACAGTGCCAAGTCCGTCACCCAGTTTAAGGCCCTGCTCAAAACATACCTTTTCAATCAATGAATCCCAGATGTGGGTCGGTCATTGGAGGTGCACATCAATTTTAGTCTGTTAGTCTTTTTTTTCTCTCTCCTAATGATTTTTGTCACTTTTTGTTATTATGCCCATTGAATTTTTTTTCCCATGTAAAGTTAAATACCGAACACAGCGCGCTTGAAACGCCCGTATTAAGCCCCCTATAAATGTTTTATATTGTATTATTAAATATGTTGACTTTGCTGGCTTTCCATAGTTGCAATTAATTCTGTAACCTCCGGCATGCCATGCATCATTGTTTTGATATCGAATCAATGTGCTCCTCATTGCTCGCAAAAGGACATAGTGTAGATTTCCTGTATAAGGAATTATGTCACTGATGGATTTCTGGGCCACGTCTTACAAAGAGTTACTATTGATCCAATCAATCTCAACTGTATGGAAATCAATACATAGCATTATCTTTTTCTACAGGAAATTAACACTATCTCCTTAGTAAACAAAGAGAATCACAATGAATCTTCAAGAGGACAATAAATATATGAATATACAGCATATCTAGAAAATATTTTGAACAAATTTGCATTTAAGATGTTAACGTTGCTGGCAACCCATAGATGTGATAGATCTGGGGGGTGTTTCACAAAGATTTAAGTATGACTTAGAGTCGCACTAAAATACTAAGTTGCGTACGATATGAAAGGATTGACTGCATTGGTCAGATCGTGTCATGGGGACGCGCACTACTGCGTATCTATCAATAAGATCGCGCGTTGCATATCTAGTACGCGTCGGAATTTAAGTGCGACTTAAGTCATACTTAAATCTTTGTGAAACACCCCCCAGATCAATCAAAACTCTTTGTAAGACGGGGCCCAGGTACTCCAGTGCATTGAAGACATGGTCAGAGTGGAAGTCCAATAGAAATGGAATAAACGTCCGCTGGGTAGAGGATGCACATCCAGCCACTGACGTTTCAACAAGATGTTGCAGAAACCATATCTCTGTATCCATTCTTTCAAGTTCCTTGGGATCTTGCGGATCTGTTCACATCCAGTTCAACGATTCGCTATTCATAGTTTTTCTTTAATATGTCTGGCTTATTAATTAAGACATATCTTAACCGAGCTCCTTCATATGTCAAAGTCCATTGTTATGAGGCCAATCATCAATCTTCGTCATCATCGAGATCGAGATCGACGTCCAGGTCCAGATCTTGAAAGAGTGACTCGTCAACTTCAACTCTATCACCTACGGAGAGAGAAATGTGCATACAGTCAATGACCACTGGTGGATCACCTACATATAAATACCACTAATCATATCCAACTAAATAGAGTAAAATTCACCAGGAAAACGGTGGTGATTTCATTGCTCAGAGCATTGGACTCATAATCGCAAGGTTGTGGGTTCAAATCCCAACTCTGCCATTGTCTCCTCTTTGATAAAAAGGCCCGAGAGTGATATCTGTCGTCTATAACGTCAGCCACTATGACTGATTATTAACCTAGACGTAAAATGTTTCATAGGTAATTGGTTATATACCAGCTAGGCGTTTACCAGCAAAATGCTGTCCTGCCGAGTTCCTACGGGAGTTGCACAAACAGCTAATGAATAAAAAAGTTCATGAATTTTCAGATTTAGCAATATTTTGTGAAGAGTTATATGCATGCCATAATGAATTATTGAATATGCAATAGGTGGGCTGTTGATGTCATAACTTTACTTTCATTTTTCTTCTGTTATTATATGAAATCATATCTTTCACACATGTGTGTATGATATACATGTCTCCCTTGTAAAAAAAATAAGTTCATGATCACAATTTGCAGGAATAGTTCAAGTTTATTTATTCAAAACCAAAAACATCACATCATATTCAAAATAGATATACATACAACAAGTACATAAACATACATCAATTAGATTATAGCATAGACAAATTGGTTTTAGGACCCCTTTAAAAGCAAAGCTTGTGAGTAGGGCCCTGAAATACTTAATGATTAATATTAACATAAAACATAGGATATAACAATCTACAAGATACAAAAGGAGAGAAAAAAATATGAATAATAAGGTTCAGATGCTAAAAATAGAATGGATAGTGATTCTAATGATTATTTTCAAAATGATGATTACATTGTTCAAAGGTGAGGATTATTATTATAATAAAGGATTTTACAGGATGATGGAAATGGAAATGTTTCAGTTAAACTAATAATTTGACTATGATCAGACCTGCCAACCGCTGGGAATGAAAAGTGTATTCTGTGATAAAAAAAAGTGTATTTTCCCCCAAAAAAGTGTATTTCAAATTAAAATGCATGGCGCACTTGCTCATCGCGGCGCTCAAGCTGCATGCAAGCCAAAATGCCAAACAAACATTTAAACATGTGTATATCTCACCCTGGTTTTAACAAAATGTTTGAAAACAAGTTACCTGAAATAACATTGATCTAATAACCATATTTGTGTAAGTTTTATGAAATAGACATATAAAGATGATTTTTCTCAATGAATTACGAATTTGTAAAAAAAAAGAAGAAAAAAACGTACTAAACACGCCAAAAACGTACTGGTTGGCAGGTCTGCATGATGATGAGAATTACATTGGTAATGATGTTATGATGGTGATTACAATGATAAGAGCTGTAATATTAACCCTAATAACACTAGGGGCTGAATCAGACCCCCCCCCCCCAGTCTTCTTAGGCATTTAAAGGTAAATGCTAGTTTTGGTAACGATATCAAAATGAGTTCGTACAGAATCCAATGAAATGAAGTGTCTGTTTGTATAAATAAAACGCATGTGCCAAAGGATTCTGGAAGAAATTGTGTAATTGCTGAGAAATCAGCAAATAAGCATAGGATTCGGGTAGAGCATCGGGCCCGACGCTCTAAGCAATAATTATACATTGTCCCACGTGCGCTTATCTGTGTTGGGGATCTTCGGTGTGAACATTTTTCAGCGTAGATTTCAAGATTTCACAAAGTTCAGTTAATGTAACTGTACCAGATCTAGATCCTCGATGATATACTGACAATTAAGCCTTGTTTTACAGACTTTCTCATGAAATCAGTGTTTACTGCAACTACTGGAATTTCTCTTTAAAGGACAAGTCCACCCCAACAAGAACTTGATTTCAATAAAAAGATAAAAATTCAACAAGCATAACACTGAAAATTTCATCAAAATCAGATGTAAAATAAGAGTTATGACATTTAAAGTTTTGCTTATTTTCAATAAAATAGTTACATGAACAAGCCAGTTACATCCAAATGAGAGAGTTGATGACATCACTCACTATTTCTTTTGTATTTTATTATATAAAATATGAAATATTTTTATTTTCTCGTCATTGTCGTGTGAAATGAAGTTTCCTCCCTGAACACGTGGAATTCCATTATTTTAACATTTTGTGCTTCAGGCAAGGAGGTCCTAATCATCTAGTTTCATAAAATTGAAATATTGTATAATTCAAACAATAAAAAACAAAAAGAAATAGTGAGTGAGTGACGTCATCGACTCTCTCATTTGGATGTAACTGGCTCGTTCATATAACTATTTTGTTGAAAAATAAGCGAAGCTTTGAAATGTCATAACTTTCTTATTTTACATCCGATTTTGATGAAATTTTCAGCATTGTGCTTGTCTGATTTTTCTCTATTGATTCAAATCAACATTTTTCTGAGGTGGAATTGACCTTTAAACAGCCCAGTCTTTTTAGGGTTAATGATAAACGAAGCGACAATAATTACATGTATATACTTACTTTCATCCAAAAGATCCATATCTGATGTATCCAAGTTCGCATTCTGGAAGAAAAGCTCCTTCCCTAAGTGATAAAAAAAGTGGTAAAAATAAACAATAGATTTCTTACTTTTTTGACCAACATGCAGAGAACAGTGACAGATACACTCTTCAAGTACTGCTGTGCTGATGAATGTACTGGTATTAAAATAACCAATTCCATATCTCTGCTCTGCTAAGTAGCATGATAGGGCAAGGCAAGAAGTAGGACTTACATTATGCTTTGGGAGGTAGACCTTATAAGGATCTATCATGTGAAAAGGGCCAGAGCGATAACTTGGGGACTTTGTTTGCTGATGATGCGATTTTACACATTTGAACAATTAAATTCGGCAATCGTAATGATTACATTCCTTCCGTACTGAATTATTAGAGAAGCTAATACATGGCAATAATTCTTGGGTAACACCTATTCCCTATATAATAATCATTAGTATCAATGGTGCAATATCATATGGAAATCTTGATCAAATAAAAAACGTTGAAACAATTATTATACTTCCCCATAATATTCATTAAACGTGCAGAGAGTTAATCAAACATGAATAATACATGAAAAGTTCACATGAAATAGGATTAGAATAATCATATGTTTACTCAATAGTTTTCTTGTTCAATTGTTGAATCAGACTGCTCTGCTAAAGCCAGGGTAGTTACAGCATCTTCTTTTGGTCAACCTAGTACAAACATCAGACAAAGTAAGATATAGGTGCTGTATATAATGCAAGTATAATTATTTTGATCATCACCTGTGAGTTTTCCCGCTGTACTGTCAGATGCAGCGCTCTGTTTGGCTTTGAGTTCTTTCTGCTCCTGATCAAATCTTTCTTTCCACGCTAGAAAGCTCTCTATCGTGACGAGGGTGCCCTTTAACTTATTTGCCTGTCAGAGAAAAGAATGACAAATAAATACAATGAAATCTGCCTCTATACCATAGACCACTCAAGGGTTGTGATTTTTGTTTTACCTTATAAGCCTGTTCACAGTTGTAAACTGAGCACAACCAGTTAGAGGTCATTTGAGATAAAACCATGAAGGTGGTTTTTAAATTCACTGACATCTGCATTTGTGATTTGATAATTACTCATGTATTCCATTTAAAAATAATTCTTTTCATCACATCCAAGCTGAAGAGTAACAAAGTCTTCATACTCACTGGGATATGACATTAGCTAAAACAAGAGTCAAATGTGGCAAACGCAGACAACAAAACAAACAGATTTCCAAACTTTACCCATGATGTACTATTCTAGTCACCTCGTCCATACAATTCATTTCCTTCTCAGAAGTTTAATGCTTTGCCAGGAAAGGTTACGCAACATCTTCATTTGAAAATGTTAGAGCGCATCCTAATGATATATCGTAAAGGTCAAATAAGAAAAGTTGACCATGGGCTAACCGTGAGCTGACTTATTGTTATAGAGAAAGCATGAATGTTTGTAAGCTAAGCAGCCAGAGGACCAACTGCTTATGGTGCTCTCTGGGGGAACCAGGGAACAAATTACAAGGGGTCCAAAGGCAATTTCATCCACAAAATGCTCAAAAGACCCCTGCAAAATAAGGAAAAGAACCATAGAAAGTTCCTATCCATGGCAATAAATTATTAAAGCACATGTGGCAGATTGAGGCAATGAGTTGTAAAAAGTTGGGAAAACATTACTTTTTTGCCTGGAGGGACCTGGTAATGAGGATAAGTGCCTTACTGAAAGGGCACAATCACACCAAATGGGAATCGAAGCTGTGGTCATCCGACTGCAAAACCATCGCCTTTTCTCAGGTGGTTTTTATAGACACATTTCCTTTTTTTATGTGTTTAAATGGGGGAAAATTGTTAAAGGGAAACTAAATGCATGGTCTTTAAAGGTAAATGAAACCTTGGGAACATATACATGTAGGCTTGTGTAGAAACATAAAAATCAAAGAATAAGAATAAAGAAAGTTTGAGAAAAATCAGACAAATAATGAAAAAGTTATGAGCATTTGAATATTGCAATCACTAATGCTGTGGAGATCCTCCCATTGGCAATGCGACAAGGATGTGTGATGTCACTGATGAACAACTTTCCCTTTGGTGGACTATAAAATACCCTCAAAATGTCTCTTTTTGCTTTTTCTTATGATGATACAAACTCTTTATCCATGATGTACATGTATT
This sequence comes from Lytechinus variegatus, assembly GCF_018143015.1. NCBI lineage: Eukaryota > Metazoa > Echinodermata > Echinoidea > Temnopleuroida > Toxopneustidae > Lytechinus > Lytechinus variegatus. The sequence goes on from NC_054743.1 coordinate 49,640,060, forward strand.
CTTAAAAAATATGTATTACATGCCCTCATGTAGAAAGAACACATGATCTATGGATAGATGTGATAAAAGAGGCAATTCAAGTGAAATATATACTAAAGTAATGGGGAGAGTTGTTCACAAGTGACATCACACAACTTTGTCGCATTGCTAATTTGCTATCTCCATAGCAATAGTGATCGCAATATTCAAATGCTCATAACTTTCTCATTATTTGTCCGATTTTTCTCAAATTTTTGTTGATCTGTTTCTTTGATTTTTCTGTTTTCACACAAGCTATCTTGTTCCAATGGTTTCATTCTCCTTTGAAGACATGTGATCACTATTAAAGCATAATATGAGTGTGCGTAAGAACATTTATTGTTTATATTTTTGTTCAAATCAAATAAATTTCCTTTCTTGCTGGTACACCAAGTTTGCTTTCCCCAAAGTATTTCTCTGTAGTTACAGGTATTCCCAATGCTTTTTTTTTACAAAAGTCTTGGGTCAGACTGACTTTGATAAGAAACTGCGAGCTCCATGAGACCTTCGTCATGATGGCGTCACTGCGGATGCAGCAGGAAAGTTTCACCTATACATGGCTGCCAAAAATAATATTTTCTCAGGATTTCGGATCTCAGAAAAGTGGGCAAAAAGTGGGGAGGAAGAAGAGTGTTGCTAATGGGAGCACATACATGTACATGTATTACGCCCGCCTGTAATGCAGAAAATGCTATCAGTTATCAGTCAAGCAAGAAAAGTGGAAAGTGGCGACTTCACCTTTGACCCCCTGACCTCAAAATCGATAGAATTTGTGGGATCCATGCTAGTATCATGCACACCAAATCATATGAGCCTACACTAAGTTAAACTAAAGTTATTGAATTAACAATGACTTCAGAAGGGTAAGATGAAAACATGTCATGAAAACACGGACAGACAGATGGACGGACACCGGGCGTGATACCACAATACGTCCCGTAGGACGGGCGTATAAAAACAGAGGTCAAAAGTTCAATTTACCGCTTCCTCCTCTGCTCTTTTCTTTTCTTCCTCTATCCTCCTCTTTCTATCATCTTTCGTAGCCTTGATTTCATCTATTTTCTCATTCAGGAACTCCTGTGAGGCCGACACGATGGCAAAGATCATGGCCATACCGATATTCTCTTCAATCTGTCATAAATGAGAATGAAATAAATTCAGTTGAAATTCAACACAAATTGCTTCACAAAGTGAAATACTGTACTTCATAAATTCATTAAAAAGTTTGAAGGAAAAAAAAAATTATATTCACAGCCTATACAATGAATCCCAGAAAAAAAGGAAACCATAACTCGGTCATATATACATGCCATGTACTCTACCATTCTGTATAATTATGTCCAAGACATATGTTAGGTTGATTTTTACTGTTATTGTATCATTTTGTGAATTTCCTTTTGTATAGTGACAACTGACAAGTGTATAGAATTATCTGTGTTCGACCGACATTTTAAATGAAATGAAATAAATGAATCAAATGAAAGTTTTTTGCTGTCACAAATTTGTTTCATGTAATGGAAAAGATATGCTTCTCTTCTCTCATTTGAAACCCATCTCAACGTTCATAATGCACACAAGACAGTGGAAAATTGTGCTACCAAATTTTCATCGGCAAGAGCAAATTACAATTTTGAGTGAGTTTTTCTGGCTTTTACTGCTATCTACTCGGAAATACATGGATTGTGCAAAGGTGTACATGTAGCTATCCGATGTCTCTTTGAGTTTCTTCTATCTACATGTAGATATTCAAATATCCTGATGAAGTGTGCACTGGACTTAGACCAATAGTCACTACCTGGTGTCATCTCCTATGCTTATCAGGAAAGGAATCTCAAAGCGCTCTTTAACTTGTCGAAAATGCTCTATATAATTGATAAATGTCAGCGACAATCATGTTGCACACTTTCAAGGTGAAGTTTGTTATTCTAAAAATTCAATTGTTTTTTTAACTTGCAAGTCTGTCTAAAGTGTTTTCTGTGGGCATACAGTACAGAGAACTGTAGGCATTTGAAAAGTAAGCATTTAAGATTAGCAGAATCCTGGCACTGAAAGTGTTGTAAAAGGTTTAGAATCCTTTATACCTGGGCTTGAACTAGTTCACTAATCTGCTGTTCATAGTCTTGGGCAAGCTCGTCATCGAGTATCACCTCAAAGATTGGTGCTTCTTCTGGGTAGCATGGTGTGTAGGTGAACTTAAGGGTGACCGAGAGCTGACCTGCGGAAAAAATACAACAAATATATTTAGTAAGCTGACGTTCTGTGAGTCAATACCCGGATATGCAGGTTAATAATTGCACAATTAACTTAAATAAGACTTGCATACTGATATGCCTTTTGATTTTATATCCATGTTTTGTTTTCTTATTGTTTGAAATAGACATGAAATTAAATACTCTACAAAAATTTGCTTTGCCCAATTGATCGTGGGCTCGACAGCTGCTGTGCAGTGCCAGATCAATGAGGCTTTATCTCTTTAATCGTTGAACTCCAAACAGGGTAGCAGCAACTACCATCTTTTAAGGTGTTTTGGTCTGACGTGGCCGGGGGTTTGATCCCCGACCTGAGACGGACGCTCTACCAACTGAGCCAACACATCGGTTATATGAAGTCAAGTTGTAATATTGATCGTCTTGTAATCTGGGGAGCTTTTCATGAAAAGATGACTTAGCGATCCAGTGCGACGTGATTTTTCAAGTAATTGCATTTTGCATCAAATATGAAAATTCCAAGAATTAAACTTATTTCATTTTGGCATATCATTAGGAAAACTAAAATCATATTTTTACTTTGCGGCAAGCCCTATGGTCGGAGTAAAGTCCAATTCGACCTCCGGTCACAGCCGATGATGACGTTGTTACGATTTGGAATTTAATTTGTTTTTATTCATTCAGGGAGGCTCTAACTGGACTGAATTTCGATTTCAGTAGTCCTACCACTATTCTAAACTCTGATCAGCAATATTTTACTAGTTGGAATACCCATATCAAATGTTATTACAATTAATTTAAAATTCGGATTGCAACGAATCGTATCATGTGAGATGGACGTTCCAACAATTTATACATGTATATGTACCATAGAGTAACAGTCAGTTACTACTCAGACACTTATGTTTTTAATCAAGCAAAGTCAAATGACATGTTCATAACAATCCCCTGGAGCAGGGGGGGGGGGGGTAGCTCGGCTGGTATAGAATATTGAAAGCCATTAATTATATGAATGGATGTCAACTTTGCACTGTCACATTTAGATGTATTCAGTGGGAGGCTCACAGTGGTAAATCAAATTTAATTCAGTATGTAAGGTGACCATACACATACAGCAAAAAACTGTCAAAGATTGCTCAAATATACAGCTATGGCACAGGCATCTTAACAAACCTCCAAGCAATGCCTTTGTCCTCCTAACCTTTTGGATGATTCAGCTACATTTTTCTAGTAAGATGTACTTGTAAACCAATATAAATTGAGATGGTTGATTACAGGGTAAGATTTTGATCCAAGATGACAACGGCAATTTAGAAAGTAGTCTAGACTGGACGTTGATGTATACATCAACATCCAGTCTGGATTACTCTCTTTCCCAAAGCTACCATAGAGGGCCTCCCAATTCCTACTTGTAGCTCTGGTTTAAATTATTGTTCTCAATTTCATACACAATATTCCGTTATTAGATTTATGCCTGAAATTTCCATCTGTTTATGTTCAGGATTTGTATTTTCCATTTGTATTTTCCATTTGTATTGTATATACAGGTATGCTTGTATTTTGCTTTGCTTTATGTTATACAGGGCCCCCAAGTACAACAGTATTTGACTACTTATGGGGTTACCCTGTTTCAATAATACCAAATAAAGGAAAAAATAAATAAACTCCTAATCCCTCATCTAGTTCCAAAAGGGCAGTCTGCACCATCCCGAGTTTTCAAATTAGCGCGCTATTTCTGATCTGGCAAATTATCCCGATCTGAACAATCTCGAAATCATTTGCAATGCAGACGCAATTATCGCACTATTTCGTAGGATTAATCTCGAGATTGCAATCCCAAGTCAACTTCGGATTATTTGCAAAATAGCACGCTATTTCACAAATTATCGCGCTAATTCGTAGGTGCAGACGCACTAGGGATTATTTATACACGGCAATGCATCGATGCCTCGCTCTTCTTGCGATGGTGGAGATGGGGTTTCTTGAATCTCGAGATTAATCGCGAAGAGGGCCGATCGGGCTAAAATCTTGAAATTGGGCAAACTCGGGATGGTGCAGCACCGCCTTATATGAGGAAGGATGAGGGGATTAGCACTGGGAATGTGATTCGAAATGGGATTGGAAGTCAGGAGGCCCTCCATGTTAGCATTGGGGAAAGAGTGCTTCGAAACACCAATGTCTCATCTGCACTAAGTTAGAAAGCAGCATTTACCTTTTTCTTCTTCTTCATCTTCACCCGACTCCTCCTCTGCTGACACTGTCACCTGGAATACATGGAAAGGTTTCGTCTCCAGTACTAGAATCATAAAAACAAAAACACATTAAAAGCACTGTAATTGCACATGATGCCAGCCAATTCAATTCAATTAAAAAATTGTCTTAATTGATGATCAAACATCAAATTTACTGTCGCACATGAAAAAACAGCAGGAGCTGGAAAATTCATGTTTACAAGTTTTTATCAATTGGCACAATAAAACATAGCAAAATGCATTAAAAAGGCTAAGATACATTTAAAAGGAAATGCCAACATCAAATTAAAGAATTCTCTAGGTACCAAAAAAGGCATAAGTAGGTGAAAACAAATACTTGTAAGTCTATATTTACAAAGAAAATCACTCCATTTTCGTTTCGAAATATTCATATTCATCGTTTTTCAAACTACCTTAGCTTGAATTGAACCCTACATGTACATCGTTTGTGGACAGAGTTCTGTTCCCTAAGGCTGGCCACAAGGACAGGGCCAGCCTAGTCTAAGGCCAACGGTGTGGCCTTGGGCTTGGCTTTAGATGCCTAAGTCCTTGGCCCTGGACCTGAGGTCTTGGCCTACATGTATGACACACAACAATTGCCTTTTTGCCATAACAGCGAAAGTAAGCAAGGGTCGGTCTGTAATGTAGTTTTTAAAGCTGTATGACATGAAAGGGCATAGCTTTTATTTTATATGGAGAATGAGATTCATTCAGGCATAGCTTAAAATATATCAACAATGGTCCATGTAAACATTTAAATATTTTCACATTTATATCAATTTAATGTTTGAAAAAAATGTTGAAAATGTATGATAATTAGAGTTGGGTGGCACATTTCTTTTATCATTATATCAAATTTGAATTTAGAAATACTAGTATTGCCATGTTATTGTAAACAGTTTGACCTAGATCTCCCCAATTTCAATGGACAATATCCAATCATGAACTCAGCCGGATAATTGAACAACTGTCTGGTTTCTATGTCTTGCTTGCAATCTGACTTAGGATTCCAGAATTGTTTTTTTTTTTAAACAAGTGGAATGCCTCTGGCCGTCTCACCTGCATCACGCGATTCAACATAGCAGCAGTGCTGACTTTTAAAACTACTATAACTCGCACAAGATGTTCAGTGATACTTGGTTACTCTTATTTCAATCTTTTATGAACTAGACCAATACACTTTACAAAGATAGGATGGTAATTCAACAAATACCCCCAATGTGGCCAAAGTTCATTGACCTCACATGACCTTTGACCTTGATCATGTGACCTGAAACTTGCACAGGTTATTCAATGATACTTGATTACTCTTATGTCTAAGTTTCAAAAGTCAGATCAATAAACTTGCGAAGTTATGATGGTAATTCAACAGATACCCCCATTATGGCCAAAGTTCATTGGCCTTTGATCTTGGTCATGTGACCTAAAATGTGCACAGGATGTTCAGTGATACTTGATTACTCTTATGTCCAAGTTTTATGAACTAGACCAACATACTTTTAAAGTTATGATGGTAATTCAACAAATACCCCCAATTCGGCCAAAGTTCATTGACCCTAAATGACCTTGATCATGTGACCTGAAACTTGCACAGGATGTTCAGTGATACTTGATTACTATTATGTCCAAGTTTCATGAATCAGATCCAAAAACTTTTAAAGTTTTGATTGTAATTCAACAGATACCCCCAAATCGGCCAAAGTTCATTGACCCTAAATGACCTTTGACCTTGGTCATGTGACGTGAAACTCATGCAGGATGTTTGGTGATACTTGATTAACCTTATGTCCAAGTTTAATGAACTAGGTCCATATATTTTCTAAGTTATGATGACATTTCAAAAACTTAACCTCAGGTTAAGATTTTGATGTTGATTCCCCCAACATGGTCTAAGTTCATTGACCCTAAATGACCTTTGACCTTGGTCATGTGACATGAAACTCTAATAGGATGTTCAGTAATACTTGATTAACCTTATCAGTCAGACTGCAGGTCCCAAGAAAGTGGCTTCTTTCATCCAAGTGATATTCATGACTTGAGATGTTTTGCATATTTAATGAGCTTGATGCAAACCAAAACCCCTCTTTTCATTCGGTCATTGCTGCTCTAATTGTGCATCGAATTTCATGAATTTGGTACCATTGTAAAGAAGAAGAATCATTCTTTCAGGTCATGTGTTTGGATTTATTCAAAGATTTTGTAATATAGGTTAAAATTTTGATCTAAAATATGCTACAAAATAAATATTTTCACCTGACAAAAGCTGCTATTTTCACACTTTATTTATGTTTGAGCCTAAATGATTTTTATATCATGATAAAGCTGAATATGTATGCTTTGAAATGATATAGGTTTCAAAATAAGAATTGGTTTAATCGGGTCAAGATCACACTTTTCATTTGCCAAGTACATAAAGCAGTTTGAAAACAAGAATACTGCACTCTGATTGGTCAAAGAGACCACCCAGTGGCAAATTCCAACGGTTCCAGTGCCTGGGTTCGTGGGAAGGTCACACTTCCCATGTGGTAATCTCCTCAAATACCCCGCGTCTGTTGTTCTGTGAACCTTATCCAGCCAATCAGGACTCTGGATTTCATGCAAGTACAAAATTTCAGAAATCTTGTCTTGTACCTTGGTGGGAAAAGTGTGATCTTGACCCGATTAAAAGGTGCCGCATATCAAGAGTGGTATTGTGAGAAAGTACAGAAGTTCAGCTTTATGGCGATATAGATATCATTGAGGCTCAAAATAAAAAGTTTTGCACAATTTGCAAAAGAAAACAGAGGAAGAAAATTTAGTTTTGAGGCACATTTTCAGGCCAGAAATTTACTTATTTAACAAAATATTGTATACAAAATAAATGACCAATATGAAAGAGTAACTTTTACTCTATCTGATGGTGCAATAATATTTCATTTAACTTGAGGTTAAAACAGGTAAATTCTTAGAGAAAGAAAATCTCACGAATCACGAGATTTTGCAAGGGGGAGGATTCAGCCACGAGATGATTTGGATGAATCTGGCCTTTTTGCTCATTAGCATAGGGACCTGCGGTCTGACTGTTATGGCCAAGTTTCATGAACTAGGTCCATATACTTTCTAAGTTATGAGGTCATTTCAAAAACTTAACCTCAGGTTAAGATTTGATGTTGACGCCACCGCCGTTGGAAAACTATAGTCTGTAGTCTATAGGCTATAGACTATAGTCTCACTCTGCTATGCAGGTGAGACAATAAAAAACCAAGATGGCAGCGCATATAACCGATAATAACCCTTAACAAATTAAAGTTGTATCCCACTAGGTCTAGGGCCTAGATCTTTGAATTTGGAAAGTAAAAAATCTCTGGGGCAAAATTTTCACCGCCAAGATTGTGTTGTTTTTTTTGCAGTACACACGCACACGAATGGGATGCATTCCCTTGCTCCATGGAGAGTAAGCACACATTAGTAAATGATTTTTACTCTCTAGGAGCCAGAGTGACCAGAGGTCCTGTATTTCCCGGGATCGTCCTGTATTTTGCTCTTTTGTCCCAGCGTCCCAACAATTCCTTTCCGGGACGCCTATTTGTCTCGTATTTCAGAATATTGAACAGTACAAAAAAAGTGAAGAATTTCAATAAAATAACTGGCAAATAACCAACAGATGACGAAGCAGAGACAACAATACAATCGATTACTGTAACCTTTCGCAAGTTCTGCTGTGATTTTCTTGCGACCCAATATTTTCTTCAATCTTCACACAAACACACGCAAAGTTAACATGTATACTAGCTTCTACATGCAGCCTCCTGCATATGTGTGGCAGGCTAATGATGCAAACAATCTCACATGATAAACAGTTTTTCCACCAAAATAATCACAAAATCGGCGGGAAATCTTTCTAATTATACTATGTATTCTCAGATTACTTTATTTGGTGATGTTATTGGAGGAGCAAGTTATTGAGTTTTCATAACTATATCTCGTTTCAGCTTTCCTTTTGAGTCTTATTGTGATCTTGTAATGGGATGAGAGATGCCTAATTTTTATTCATTTCTAAAACATTTTAGTTTTCTAACAATTATTCAAATATATTTTAAAAGCCCAACATATCATTAAGATTTTTTGTTAGATGTTTATATTGTTTTGGTTGCTTGAAGTTTGAAGGTTTTTTCTTTCTTTCATTTTCTTTCTTTGAAATCCTTCTTTCTTCATCCTTTATCCTTCTAGACAGCTGGCAGCCGTCTGTTTGAAGGAGTTTTTTAACATTTTTTTATCTCCTCGTACACAGACTGCTTGCTATCATGCAGCCACCATTAGGGGAGTAACAATGCAAAATCCCCCAACGGGGCTCGTCAATATTTGTCTTATTTCATATAAAAAAAACTGTACCAAAATAAAGATTATTATTCCGTTTTGACCTGAAATGCACCAAAACGGGAAAAAGGGGGGGGGGGGGGGGGGAGTGACTTACTTTGGCTGTCGCGCAACTTCACTTCCCTGTTTTCTGTTTTATCCAAACTTAACACATAAACATATGGCCATTGAGTCCCCTGTAAAGATCAAGCTAAAACTTCAGTCTCTGTATTTGGTGAGTGGAGCCAACAGAGTTCAGCGGAACAACCAACATAACAGAGACCGAAGCTTTTGGTCTTATATCCTTCCTGCTTGCTTTTTTTCCATTATTTCCACTCTTTCCTAGCTTTCTTTCCTGATCCTTTCTCTCCCTCTGTTCATTTATCTTTCTTTCCTTCTTTCTCTTACTTTACCTTTTTTAAACTTCATTTCTTTTATTCTTTCATTCTTTCTTTCCTTAAATTTGTTTTTCCTTCCCTCTCCCTTCCTCTTCCTTTCATTTTTCTTCTGCTTCCATTATTTTCTTTCTTTTTTCATTTTCTCCCTTAATTCTTTCTTCCCTCTCTTTCATCCTTTCTTTAATCCTTTATCATATTTTTCCCTTCTAATTCTTTTTCCCCTCATTATTTCTTTATTCCTCTTCCTTCCTCTCTTCCTGTTTTTATTTCTCTGTTTTTTTTCAAGGAATAAAGAGAACATCTTTTCTTTCCTTCATTCCTTTTTTTCCTCCTTTATTTCTTACTTTTTTTCTTTTCTCTCCTTTATTTTTTTTCACACATTCATCTTCCCTTTCTTTTTCTTTCTTTGTTCATTTCAAATGACAGAAACCTTTTCTTTCATTTTTATTCTTTCTTTCATTCAAACTTTCTTTCTTTTTTCCTTCATTTTCCCCTAAAAAGGCTAAATTTATTCTTTTTTCCTCTCAATTCATCTCTTTTGTTGTTTTCTCTTTTCTTTCTCTCCTTCAATCTTTTTTGTTCAATCTCCCTTCCTTTTCTTTATATATATTTTTTAATTGTGTAGCCTTCTTAGTAATTGATTTTTTAGAGAATAAGAGTCCTGCCTATCCAGATCATAATATTAGTCTAATTTATAGGGCCTAGGACGGGGATATCCGGTTAGCGGCTTACGCTTGGTCGATCTGCTCTTGCATCGTGCTTTGTTGAGTGTCCCATATTTCACTTTGCGAAATATGGTCACCCTGCTAGGAGCCTCCTGGCTAGTCACGTCTTTCCACATATTTTTTTAAAGATCGGTCCCAGACGTAAATTCTGTTAAAACGAAAAAACACTGACATACACACACATGGCAATATGTGGGACTGTGAAAAAAACTCGAACGTTAAAAAGATTGACAACTCGCGGAAAACTTACCCGAAAATTCATCTGGATATATTGATTCTAAAGCTTCGATTTCATTGACTTGCTCCTCCTTGTAGTCAGTCATTTGTATTTTTAGTCGTTGAAACCACCATAAACTCTAAAGTCTGCTTGTAAAGCAAGGAGTTCCAAAATAACATTTAGAATTTTCCACAAACCGGTTCTTTCACATGTGTCAGTATGATAAGGTGTCGTTGACGATGAAAATAGAAAAAAAATCTGTGGCTTGGTTCTCTCAGATCAGTCTCGAAAGTTGGAACTTTGAAGGGCAGTGGCGGATCCAGAGGGGGGCGCCCCGGGCGCGCCCCCCCCCCCCTATTTTCGCCGGATTTTTTTTTTTTTTTTTTTGATGGTTATATTTACTGGATTGGTACAATGTAGTCAATTTCAAGGGCTAGATCTAGTCAAACTATATTTTAACTTACGCTCATGGCCTTTGTGTTCGCACAAATGCACCTCTGTCATACTGTATTGCAATATGTAAATTCCGGAATTCCAGGGCGCGCTAGTCGATTGGTTGGAAAGTTGCACCACTTGTAATCGGGAGTGTGTCTTTTATTCATGAAGTTACAGTGATTTAAGTGTGCATTTTTCTTCTAAAGGTGCTCTCAAAATACGACTTTTGGACATTATTTTTTGAAAAAGTCCTTGCCGTGGGAGGGGGGTATCCCCCCTCCCACACCCTCCCCCCGCTCAGTCGCTTCGCTCCCTCGCCGCTGGCGCCCCCCCCCCTATTTCAAAATCCTGGATCCGCCCCTGAAGGGGGTAAAATTGAACGAGTAAAGTTCATAGCGCAAAACCCTAAAAAATCATCAAAATTGGATAACAAATTATGATGTTAGTGAATTTTAAGGTTTAGCAATATTTTTGTGACAATATATGCACATCGTAATGAATAGGGGTGGGCTGATGATGTCACATCCGGCCCACTTTCCTTTTCTTACGTTATTACATGAAATCACAATTATTTCATTTTTTTATACATGCGTAAACAACGTGCCTCCATTATGATGAAATAAGGTGCACAGCAATAAAAAAAAACTAATGCACTTTATCAGTTGTCAATCCAATTGTTTTCGTTCTTGGTATTAAAAAAAATTGAATAATCCTTATTTCATATAATACAATGCAAAATAACCAGTGGGGTATGATGTCATCGGTAATATAGTTTTTCCCGTCTAATTTCATCAGAGTTGCATTCAAATTAATGAAAGGACGTTCAAATTATAAATATTTCGTCAACCCTTTGCACACATGGTTCATTTTCATTTATTTTGCATTCAAATCCGTTCTAAATTATAGTCCTTTGAATTTTGTACAAATTTAATTTAGAAAGAAATTCGTTCAAATTAATGACCCAAAGGTATCATTCAATTTCGCGACGACGAACTGATCATTTAATTTCGCCTAATTAAAATACCGTTTTCAATTTCATTTATCGGCACACATAATTGCACTTTAAACGTCCATTTTTAGATAGCATGTTTCTGTGTTCATACTTTTTCATTACGCTACACAATTTTTTTTTTACTTTACCCTATTTTTTCTAACCTTTTTTAAAATTATTTTATTCCATTATTTTTTATAAAGTCTTTATTCATGTAAAACTCATAGGATATGGTTGTAAACGCTAATTCTCTTAGTGAATGATGAGTGGGTGCAGGGGCGGACCTAAGATTTCCCAAAGGGGGGCACATCATTTCCCGAGGAATTTGACGAGCGAAAAAAATGTTTTTAACCAAAGAATAAGGGTATTTCGTCCACGATTTTTTTTGTGCCGAAAGGGGGGGGGGGCGCACGAGTCGGCTGTGCCCCTCCTCCCCCCTGGATCCGACAGTGAGTGGGTGGATGACCTATGCCAATGGCAGGTGTTTTTCCCTTCTTCATTTAAAAAAAATATATATATATAATTGTAATTTGTATCGTTTTGGGGTTAAGGTGGCACAAAAACGAGTTGTTGTTCCGATGATGGTTTGTCAGATAGATGATACATTTCAGCAAAATTGTAAACATCCAATTTAGGAGTAAAATCCATTTCAATAATTATTCGAAAGAAGTAAACAACAACAACAACGATAAACACTATCCTATGAGTGACTGCATATTAATGATTTTGAATTCCTAAACGTTCGCAAGGAAGGTACCGGTGCGAATTTGAAAACGCTTCTTCAGCTATTTTAATTTGATCGTGATTTATACATGTTTAAATGAGATAACCATGAAATCTCGTGCCAAGTAGAATTAAATTGAATTAAGTATTTGGATGTTTAAATGTTGATCTAATAGGTCATTCAAATTAGTTGCAAATTGAATTATTACATCTTTAATCGGTTGAAATTTTGACGAAATTGAACGGGAAAACCTATAAAAAAAAGAGGACAAGTGGGGATGTGACATCATCAGCCCACCTCATGAATATTCATGTGGACATGCTATAGAACTGGAATAATGCAAATCTTTGTTATCAGATTTTGATAAAATTGTCAGCATTTTGCTTTGTGAATTTTATTCTATTTATTGAGACATATATATCTTCAGCTTGCAGATCCCATTAATAGCTACTGATTTAGAACTCTTATCGATCTCTCTTACATTCATTTATGATCATGTTGGAATTCATTATCATGATTGTAATATTTCGTGTGCTTTTTTGCTTGGCTGAAGATTATTGATGTCAAGATGTGTAATTTACAGTAAGTTCATATACTCTCGAAACTGGAATAATATCCAAATTTGACTCCCGGGGAATGGAGGGAGGGGCACTGTTGATCACAAAGTGTACACCACTTTTTTTCTCGTCCATGGATTTTCATGCGTCTTGCACCCCCCCCCCCCGGAAATACATCTGCATACGGCCATATATACTTCCACCATCCAAGGCAGGGACAGTGCCCCCCACCCCCGGATCTGACTGAATCATTTTGATGGGTTTAAAGGAGAATGAAACCTTTGGAACAAGATAGCTTGTGTGAAAACAGAAAAATCAAGAAACCAGATCAATGAAAGTTTGAGAAAAATCGGACAAATAATGAGAAAGTTATGAGCATTTGAATATTGCGATCACTAATACTATGGAGATCCTCAATTTGGCAATGCGACAAAGATGTGTGATGTCACTTGTGAACAACTCCCCATTACTTTACTATATATTTCACTTAAACTGCCTCTTTTATCACATCTATCCGTAGATCATGAGTACTTTGTATAGGAGGGCATGTAATACAGATTTTTTAAAGAATACATCATGGATAAAGAGTTTGTATCACCATAAGAAAAACAAAAAGAGACATTTTGAGGGCATTTTATAGTCCATCAAAGGGAAAGTTGTTCACATGTGACATCACACATCCTTGTCGCAATGCCAATGGGAGGATCTCCATAGCATTAGTGATTGCAATATTCAAATGCTCATAACTCTCTCATTATTTGTCTGATTTTTCTCAAACTTTCTTTGTTCTTATTCTTTGATTTTTATGTTTCGACACAAGCCTACTTGCTCCAAAGGTTTCATTCCCCTTTCATGCCCTCTATGGTTTTTATATATCTCTGGATTTCTGGATCTCCATGGACCAAGTTTTATGCGTTTTGCAGCTCCCCCCCCCCCTCCTCCCTCCTGGAAAAAAAATCTGCATACGGCCATATACCGGTACTCCACCATCCAATTTGGCAGCTATATATTGCCCCCCCTGGAGCTGAATGAATCATTTTGATGGGTTTATCTCTGAAGAAGAATGAAGACATTTTTACTTTGCTTTGCATGCTTGAAAGATATTATTGCTAGACCTTCTCTTCTTCTCGACTGAACAATTGACCTCTTGCTTGATTTGAAGAGCCTTTGACACTTCTTCTCAAGTAGTGTACATGTGCAAGGGTTTTTTTTTCTTCTTCCCATTGCCTATTCGTCCATTCACCCTTTCGTCTAATAACCAGTTAACGATCCAATGGCCATATATATACCTTTTGATCTATAGACTTATTGTTAATTGTGCAAAATTAATAAAAATGAAATGGATATTACATCAACTTATTATGGGACGAGTTGGTCATATAGACAAAATGGTGATTAGACGAAGTGATGATTGGCCCAAATGGTTATTGGACTAAAGGGTTGTTAGACGATCTGATGGACGAAATGGCATTAGCCTAGATGAACGTATATAGACCATTGTACGTGATAATTAGACGAGGTGGCAGTAGATGAACTAGCAATTTATCTTCTTTTCGAATGAATAATTCACCTGCTGATTCAACTTGTCTTTGCCTCTTCACACGTATCGGAATAAGGGTGTCAAAACACAAAAATATTGAAAAAAGGGTATCTATTTCGTTCAGAAAAATATACGTGTTTATAGGGTCAAATTCGCGGGGATGATTAAAAAAATCAAAGTGTTTTATAAAGGATGTCCTTTTTGCAACAACACTACGTGTTTAGAGTCGCGAGGTGTGCATGGAAGTTGTCTGGAGGTAAAACCGACGACCGACGGACGCCTGACATATATAAAATATCTCAGTACTTGTTTAGGGGTTCATTTCAGGGAATACTTGCTAAGAGTATCCTTTTGTTTCCAATACTTGTTAAGGGGTGCATTTGGAAATACTTGCCAATAGTACTTTTTTCCAATACTTGTTAAGGGTAGGGTTTACACGCCAATACTAATTGTTAAGGGATGCATTTTCAGAATGTGGAAATTACGTGTTTAGGGTGCTTTACGAGACCCCATACGTGGGTTGGTGGGTATTCTGTGATGAGAATGTATGCAGGTGTGTAATTTTTAGTTGAGGGCCAGATTAGAAAGAAGTATGTGCGTTTCTATGATCTTTGCATGTGGGTAAATGGGGGTAAATACGTGAGAGGGTGAGCAGAGAAGTATGTGTATCTGTGTTGAGAATGTATGTGGGTGCGTAAATTACCTATGAGGGCTGATTAGAACGATGTGCTTGATTTGTCTGTGATGATAGTGTATGTGGATAATGTAGAGTCTAAAGCCCCTTTTACACCTTCACGGAAGCAACACGGATCATCCCGGATTTTCAATCCGGGGTCATCCGTGCACAGTCCGGGACTACCGTGTACACTCCGGCTACTTATCCGGCGCCATCCTTGATGTACCGGCATGTCCGGGAGAAAAATTGAACATGTTCAATTTTTCATCCCGGAGTACACGGACTGATAATCATCCGTGTTCATCCTTGTAGCCTCTTTGTACATCCGTGTAGCTACCGAATGCATTCGGGAGGCTCCGTGTAAGAACCGGGTGATCCTTGTTGATACCGGCTTTATCCGGGGTCAAATGTTTGTATTGTTTGCGTACATGAACAATAGTCCGTAATCATAACCAAGCACGAGCATGCTCCAGGTGCTGCAAAAAGGGACGAAACTTCATTCTAGCAAGATGCCGGCGACAAGAAGTGGTAAGGTCCGTGTAAGAACCCAGTAACATCCGTGATCATCCGGGTATTCCGTGTTGGCTCCGGGAGCATATCAAACAGGATCCCTATTGCTACCTTGCCTATCCTTGTAGACTCCGTACATATCCGTGTTAATAACCAGTTAACTCCGTACTCACTCCGGGAATGCTAGGAAAATACAAATTTGGCACCCCGGATCATCACGGATTGAGATCCGTGATGATCCGTGTTGCATCCGTGAAGGTGTAAAAGGGGGTTTAGTGACGGGTGCATGTCTGTGAAGACAATGCACGTGCAGGACATGGTGGGTGTGTTCATAAAACTACGTTTGATAAAAAAAAATCACATAAGTTCGCTAAACAAAGGAAATAATCAGTCCAGCGCAGGGGCGGCGGAAAAGGCGACACTTGCACCCCCCCCTCTGCAAGAAAAATGTCCCTTTTTCAAAATGAAATATTCTTTTTGAGGTAAAGGCTCATACATTTTAAGTTAGAAATCACGTTTTTTTTTCATCACGCTTCGCGCTCGCATCAATTATTGTTTAGTTAGGTACACTCTACACTCATCCTGTTCATGGTTACAAATACGCTTAGAATGTCCAGTTCTCAGGTTAGAATATCACACATTTTTTAATCGTATCCTGCTCTCTCATCAATTATTGTTCAAGTAAGTTACCCACTCTGTTCCTGTTTAAAAAAAATGCTTAGAATGTCCGGTTTTCAGGTTGGAATCTCACAAACTTTCAGCTCACGCTTCTCCCTCGTATTATTAGATTGGTGTATCTTATTTATGGGTCACTAAATGCCGGCTTAGACAGGTTCCTTTTCTGGTCAGCATATGAAAAAATTCAGCTCGATCGCTCTTTGCGTTAGCCTTAATAATTATAATCCCTTACAGTTAAATACACATCTTTTTCATAATTACAAAAACTGCTCGGAATGTTTAATTTTCATGAATTACGTAATCTGTGAAAGGTAAAAAAGTTTTAGCTTCCTATTCGCGCTCGCAACATCTCCCAAAGATGCTCTTTTAACAATAATTAGCACGATAATTGACCAAAAAGCGAGTTAGAAAACTTCAGATTTGAAATTTTTCCGAATGATTTCATTTTCTGACCACCTCCCTCCCGATCAGTTGGACAAGGCTTGATATCTTTGAGCAGTATGTTCAAAAGCAAAAAAGTCCTTGAGAAAAAAAACTCACCGAATCAAAACGAAATATTTTTCATATAGATATTGAACATTTATTGTTAGGTCTGAGCGTAGATACTATTCACAACACAAGAGGTAATATTGTATTTCGTAATTAGAATTAATCAAAGTCAAATCACCAAAGTGAACAGATATGGAACTTGCCGACTTAAAAAAATTATTGAATCTCATGGAGTTTGTATAGTAATCTCACTTTCCCCACTTATTCATATACAGTCCTAACAATTTGCATAGAAAATCTACATTTAGTTACCAAGAGTAACATCACGATGAAGTCACAATCTCCTTATCTAGAAAATCTAAGTTTCTAAGTTAAGAATTAGCTTCTTTAAATAAAAAATATAAACAAATAACGTTAATAAAGCAAGTCTATTTCAAAGAGATAGAAGTGGCATATCACACATCAATACATAAATTATGGAGAAATTACTTTAGAATCACAAAAAATGCAAATTAACCGTGCAGGTCAAATATATACATGTACAGTATATATTTAGCAAGTCAATTCTGTTTAGCTCCCTTGCAATATGCTATCGAATGTGTAAAGTACATTAACATCATAATTTATGTTACCACCATATATACAATAGCACCATATATATTAGCACCATAAATACACTAGCACCATATTTTAGCACCTTAAGTACATAAACACATTATTAAAAAACACCATCAGACAGGTCTGGAGCGGGATCATGACCCTTTGATGGAGGAAAGGGGGGGGGGAAAATACGTCATATGGGGTGTTGTCATTTTTTTTCTTCTAAGTGGAATTGTAGGGATATTAGACCTATAGGCCCGAATTCTGAACTCGGGTTTAAATTAAACCCTGGTTTAAAGTTGTGGTTTAACTATGGAGAGCCAATTGGAGCACAAATCCCTAACAGTATACGCATCCAATTTTTAAACTCATTTGACACTCAAATCATTCAGTTATCTGGGAATGATAACTGAAGTTTTTTTCTTTATTATGAAGGCAAAAGGAAATAAAATAGTGAACATAACAAAGATACAAGATAAACTTATTTTGCTCCCCATAATTTTAGCACTGACTTAGACAGTGGTCTAGATTAAACCCGACTTTAGTATACGGACCATAGAGTTTCAAAGCCAAGACCTTTCCTTACATTATCGCAATCTTCTCTATTCTTTCTTCCTTGTTTAAACAATTTATTTTTTTCTCTTCTTTTTATTTCTTCACTACTTGGAAATCTATAGGGGTGCCCCCCATGGTATCAGGTCAATAGCACCATACATACACCAGCACTATGACTTAAACAATATTATAATTTCATGAGCACCATAAGTCTATCATACATTGTGCTGCACTCAACCCAGGTGAGGTAATGGGTACCTGCAGGAAGTAATTCCTCAAAAAAGCTGCGAGCACCAGCATCGGTAGACTAGCTAGCTTATAGCCTTGAACACCTTACATGCGGTATATATCCTTTATTATTATTACTTCAATAAAAGGCACGCTTCTTCATTAGTACAAGTATAAAAACAAGTGGAATGCCTCTGGCCGTCTCACCTGCATCACGCGATTCAACATAGCAGCAGTGCTGACTTTGAAAACTACTATAACTCGCACAAGATGTTCAGTGATACTTTGTTACTCTTATTTCCACGTTTTATGAACTAGACAAATACAAGATGGTACTTCAACAAATACCCCCAATGTGGCCAAAATTCATTGACCTCACATGACCTTTGACCTTGATCATGTGACATTAAACTTGCACAGGATATTCAGTGATACTTGATTATTCTTATGTCCAAGTTTCAAATGTCAGATCAATAAACTTGCAAAGTTATGTGGTAATTCAACAGATACCCCCATTATGGCCAAAGTTCATTGACCTTTGACCTTGGTCATGTGACCTAAAATGCGCACAGGATGTTCAGTGATACTTGATTACTCTTATGTCCAAGTTTTATGAACTAGACCAACATACTTTCAAAGTTATGATGGTAATTCAACAAATACCCCAATTCGGCCAGAGTTTATTGACCCTTAATGACATTTGACCTTGGTCATGTGACATGAAACTCTAATAGGATGTTCAGTAATACTTGATTAACCCTATGGCCAAGTTTCATGAACTCGTTCCATATGATGTCATTTCAAATACTTAACCTCAGGTTAAGATTTGATGTTGACGCCGCCGCCGCCGTCGGAAAAGCGGCGTCTATAGTTTCACTCTGCTATGCAGGTGAGACAATTATTTAAAAACAAATAATCATTCATCAGAGTTAGAAAACGTATTTTATTAATCATATTTCTACATGATATTTTAAAATCAATCCATGTTTAGTGAAACAATAAATATATCTACTCCTATCCTAATATCACCTTCGCGTTTCCATTACAAATCATCAACTAAAGCTTTCCTGGTTAAAATGGAGTCGAGCCTTGTGTTTGTTGAGGCGATTGCATAATCGATGGACACGTGACGTCATCTTACTTGGCCCACATACAAACACTCCAATATCTTGTCTGTGGAAATATAGAGGAAGATAATAAATAATCTTGTTAATCATGAAATGAGGTAGTGAATTTGTTGACTAACCAAACGAATACAAAGAAATCATTCAAAATAAAATCAATCAATAATGTATGCATCCTCCTCATAAATTACAACCAAAATGAATTACTTTAATACACGATGCATATCATCAGAATTTGATATGTTTTATGAGGCCGCTATCAATTTCACGTTTATCCACTCCCGATGGCTATCTACTTCATTATATCAGTTACACAGTAAATTTTCTTTTCATAAAAGTATATAATAATAATAGGTCCATTTATATAGCGCAGTTACTATGTGCATACACTCTACTGCGCTTTGATACTTGGTATCATATTATTACCCCGGCTGTAGCTGAGCCGCCATATTAATAGGCGCTAAAGCGTTCAAGGAAAAATCCTACCGGTTACCCATTCACCTCACCTGGGTCGAGTGCAGCACAATGTGGATAAATTTCTTGCTGAAGGAAATTACGCCATGGCTGGGATTCGAACCCACGACCCTCTGTTTCAAAGTCCGAAGACTAATCCACTGGGCCACAATGCTCCACATATACATATCATACATATTAAATATTGTTTATACATGTATTATGGATCCGTTACGTATTATTATATCATATTTTACACATGCATTTAGCAATGATTTTAAAGCAGAAATAAAAAAAAATACAACCAAAAATATCTGGAGACGAAATATGAGTTTTTATTAACCCCCCTAATACTCAAGTTTAGCGACTTGTTAACTTTAAATTCATTCCCCAAAATACTTTTGCAACCAATCCCGTCTCCTAACAATAATAAAAAAAGAAATAGTATAAAGTCTATCAAAAGTTTGATAATGAAGTAATAATGTACCTACTTCGGATTGCATATTGTGATGTCACTCAAAATTTCTTTTAGATTTGGACGCCCCTGTATGGGACAGCAGCACAACCGAGTTCCGGTAGAAAAGTTATTCTTAGATTTACTCCCAGACGTGTGTAAACGAAGATTTAGAAAATCAGGTCTATTCATCTCCCATAACTATAGAAGAAAGAGGGGTAGATGACAAAAACAGAGAAGAGGGAGAAGAGAGAGAGATAGAGAAAGGGGGATAGAGATAGGGAGAAAGAGAGAGAACAGAGAAGAAAAGGACAGTAAATATTTGCGGATAATTTTCTTTGCGGTCTTACACAAATTACAAGAAAGCTATGTTGAATAACCGATTTGTGATGACACAAAATTAATGATATAAAAAAATTGTACCCCTCCAAAAAATAAACAAATAAATAAAGGGGAAAATAATAATTCCGAAAGTCATACTAACAAAAAAATCTGAAAATGTCCCTTTCATTTTCTGAAGGGGGGGGGGGGTAAATTAAATAAGTCTATCATCAACAGCAAAACAAAACAAACACTTGCATAACAAATGAACATTTTATGTGTATTGCGATCATGAAAACTAAAAACATGACGAATCTGTAATACAAATAGAAATTATGGATATAAGAATTATAAATGTTTGATATCAATAGAAACTGAAGAAAAAAGAATGACAGACACCATACCTTGTGCTGCAGGGAATTGATAGTTTCAGAGAACCACTGAAAATGACTTTCATCTCGACAAGTCCATATGAAATATAAACGGGAGAGTTTGAGTTTTGATAGCTCCTCACAGCTAAGGGATCTGAAAGTAAATTGAGACAGAAGATCATTTGATAGGAAACAGACACATCAATTAAACAAATTCAGCACAAGCAAATTAAGAAACAACAGAAATAATATCGGATAACTCCCCAAACTGACAATTTCGGAACTCTGCACGAGTTTCTAACCCTGAAAACTCATGAAAAATTATTGTAAAGAATACGTTTAAGTTTGTGTTGCTTTGAAAAGAACCAGTTGAAATTTGCAAAGCAAATCAATATTCTACCACGATAATGATCTGCTAATTAAGGAAGGTATTCAACGACTTGGAATTTGCAAACCGACATTCTTCTCACCTAATTGTCCGTTAATTTCTAAAAGCATATATACACTGCGGACATTAATCATCTATTTCATTAAATAGGACATTACCGTTTAATGCAACATATTTCGCCAGAGGAAAATGGGTGTGTGTTTGAGTTTTGTCAGACGTGTATCAATCAGATATGATTATTTACCTTTTGTGATCACTGAGACCTATAAAAAAAGAGCAAGCAGTGATTTTTGGTGAAGGTTAACCCAAATTCTTCCCGTATCATATTATGCAAAAACCTTGTCCTGGTGCTATGACAGTAAATTACTCACGAAAGGTGATTTAGTGTAGCAGCAAATGGAGTCACACCTATGCCACCAGCGATGCAAATACTGACGCGATATCTTAAAATGTCTCCACTCGCACTACCTAAAGGCCCATCTATCAGAATTCTATAAAAAAAATAATTAAAAAAAGTATATTTAAATCAAGATGATTCTCAAGTTTATCGTTAAAATGCGGAGAAATCATTAGGAACGATTAATGAGCTCCAAATATTCTAGAGTATAATTCATTCTTACCCTTCGAAGTATCTGAACCAAGTACTTTTAAACAAATCAAAATGAATAATTATCTGCTTATTTTGGAGATAAGACCCTGATTTCACAAAATTAAACTCCCTCTTCAACAGTGTTGTTACACTCTTTCTTGCCTGAAAATTTGACGAGCCAAAAAAAGGAAAGAAAGAGCAAGATATCTAACGCTTTATGAAAAGTTTGCATAAATTATTCACACAACTCCAATCCACAATATTCATGGCTCAAGAATGAAAATAGTTCAATAATTTTTTTTTTCAAAATTGTGCATACCCAAGACTTCAAAACGCCATTTCCATTTCCAAACAACAAATCATTACAAGAAACTCATTCAATCAATAGACTTAAGTAGATGATTTGTTGTATTTTTGTGTAAAATTATGATCAATGCAGTGCAGCACATCTAAAGGATTGGATGATGTTTATCAGAAAAAAGGGAAGAGAAATATATACAATATATATGTAATCCTAAAGAAAATAAAGACTTACTTTGGCATATTTTCATAAATATTATCCCCTGTTGTGGCTTTTAACCTATATTGAAGGAGCTGACGAAACGAATCTGAAATAAAAATCCAAGAAAAATATATGCTTAACTATAAGCATAAGAGATGCAGCGCCAAGTGGGGAGGGGGGATGACTGCCCCTATGATTTTTGAAGTAATGAAAAAAGGGGGATGAAATAGAGGGACAAAAAGGGGAAAAGAGAAGAGTAAAAAATGAGGTATCTGATTCGTGTAACTTAATATTACCCTAAGCAATATAAAGGTTGCCCCCACCTTATAACACACTGGGACCATCTATGAAGCATACTGTTATAATCAGAGATGAAACTTGAAAATAAACATCAGCAAAAGTATGTTTCTGTATCATTTTGACATTATAATTACACAATTCTCTTTCACTTCAATTCAAAATATCTTATAGAAGCATGCAAGGTTCATAGAGTGACAATGTTACATTAACACTATACCGAGACTGGAATATGCACGATTACAGGTTAGGCACACGAGTCAAAATGATAGTGATAAGAAGCATGTTTAAAGAAAACTACCAACATCAATTGAAGAAAATCATTTAAAGTTACAAGTCATCCCATTCAACTTTTCCTTTTTTTATCCTTGATACAAAATTTTCATTTGCTTACTTACCTGTCCAGTCGCCACAGACTTTTATTTGTAAACTAAACGTCGGGTTTGAAATGGTTGGACACTGAGATAAAAAAAAATGTTGGAAAAGGAGAGATAAAATGAGATTCATCATGACATTGACCAATATTCGTTTCTGTGATGTATGATAAAAATTATAATCCACTTACGATACATTTACTTCCAAACATTCATGTATGTTGCATTCACATTAGAAAGAATGGAGAACATTACAAATATATTGTACCATAATGATGAAAGCAGAAGTTATTACAGATCATAACTTACCGAACTAAGTGTAAAAGGATGCCACTCTATGCATGAAATAGCGGGACAATTGATAAGAATATACTGAAATAAAAAAGAGAGAGAAGAAAATATATATCTCAATAGCTAAAAATTCAAAATTACATTATCTACCCATCAAATTTGTATATATACTCAGTATAAATGATATAATTGCAACATGATAAGAATACTGAAATCCATACAATCTCAATATCACATTTGAAAATAATTTGAAATGATAGCAACACAATGTGGAGAAGTTGGAATTATTTGAATTCGCCAAGCATTTTATTCATACACGGTATATTTTAACGATAAGATGTGCTATCTAAATGCCAAATATCGTCAGGTGCGGATCCGGCGGGGGGGGGGGGGCACGTGTCCCCCCCCCCTTGAGAAACAAAATTAAAATTCATAATGTAAAAATGCCATCAAAACCGAGGTTTGCCCCTTCTTTTGGAATTGAAGACCTTTTTTTTGCTTGTCAATTTTTTGGGGCACAAATTTAACCTTATATAATTTGTGGTTGAAAACCTTTTTTTTCTTTCCTTTTTGCTTGTCAATTTTTTTCGGTTACGAAATATCCTTTATTTGCTTACTTGTAGTCATTTAACAATATTCTGAAGAATAATCTCAAGCCAAGGGCAACACCACCCCCACCGGCCCAGCCCCCCACCCCCAAGAAAAGTATTGAATAGCGCTCAAAATTTCATCTGTTCGGATATGATATATAAATCAGGACAATTTAAAGTTCAAAACAGTTAATTCATCATACCTGACCGGGTAGTGCACTGAAATATTCGACATGTAGCCGAAGTTCTATGACGTCACCCGGTAAAAAACGAAGATTTTCGATGGTAACCGAACGGCGCGATTTAATCCATCGCCACACACGGTCAAGAATGTAGAGAGATGCGGGGACTAACAAAAATCTCCAAGTCTGTAAAAAATTACATGTATGGCAAAATAAAATTTCTTGATGAATGCATAAATTCATCATACCATTGAGCACAAACAGAAGTTATTAAGTTACCAAATTATTTGAAGATTTATCCTACTTTCTTAAAAAAAAATAACAATGATCTACATTTCACGACGACTTATCAACGATTGAAATTTAAAAACTAAAGATGCATATTACATGCCGATTAGTTCTGTTCCTGTCTCACAAAATATACTGAAAAGCAGGTTTATTATTGGTTCATTGAACATCTTCAAGAGACATTTTCATCATCATTTTTTATAAAGTGGACCCCGATCTTATCCAGGTCTTACCCGAGATTTGTGCGAAATAAAACGAGGTTTCTCGCTGCAAACAAGCGAGGAGTTGCCAGCACTCGGTTCTGGGTGTGGTATTATCCGACTGTACTCTACTCTCTCATTCGGATCCGGTTTGACGGACATCGGTTCCGGAATCGGATCGTCCGGGTACACGCAACCCGGGGTATGGTTTTCCGTGTTGCACTGTTCCTTTAAAATTCCACTGTAAAATCATGGAGGGAGGAAGAAAATGGTAAAAACATAAATGGAAGAGCCGTGGTGTAGTGGTTCTGACTCTCGCCTTGTAAACGGAGGGTCGTGTGTTCGAATCCCACCGCGGTCTAGCGTCCTTTTGCAAGGTGTTAATCTACACTTTGCCAGCACTCTCGACCCAGGTGCTAAATGGGTACGAAAGAGGATGCGAAAGATACTGTATGTTTGAATATGGCAGCACAATAATAAGGCTGCGATGAATGCAAGGATGCTTCCCAGGGAGTGGAAATTGTGCACTTTTCGTGCGGGATCGAAATGAATCCAATGACCGGGGTAATAATACGCTGTACATAACGCGCTTTGAGCCGTTAAGGTCAAAGCGCTATATAAAAATGGGCTATCATTATTATTATTATTATTATAACTGGCCTTATGTTACCTTCGCAAAATTGTGTCTATTTCATATCCATACAGAAAACATTATTTTGTTGTGCCAACTGCTCCCATGTTGCAGCTTTGTTTAGGGGGAGCGGGTGGGCGACTATCACTGGCCTACAGCAGAGAGGGCTGGGGGCATGCCCCCCCCCCCCCACTAAAGATGCCAATACCAAGAAGAAAAAGGAAAAGGACGAACAAGACATAAAAAGAAAGGATAATAATGTAAGATTTTAGTATGCCAAAATCTATCACAAAATAAAAAAAACATTTATTAAGGGCAAAACTGTTACTCGCTCACTTGGGATTTCAGAGTTTTGTTCTTGTTTTTACACGCGCCATAGTGTGCCCAATAAATTGGTTTGCTCATTATGCCACTTGCAACTACCTCCTATTCTCAAGCAGAGAAAAAACAACCAACTAAAATTAGAGAGAAATAGGAAAAGAAAGACGCAAAGACACATTCAATTGAGGGGAAAGATGATGTCACAATTATGTCTGGCGTTATACCACCGTGGAGGTAAGACTATTGTGTACGCAAATCATACCTAGATGTTTATATTGTGTTTTTCAGGCCTATTTGGTTTCACTATAAAGTGATACAAACATAAAGAACACAAATAATGGAAAATGGATTTCCGACGAAAAAGTGGCCTTTGTTAAAATCTACACATTTGTATAAAATGTATTTTGTTTGATCTCGTGTATTATATGCCTTTTATCACTGTAATTGTATATGTAATCGTCTTTTTTACGAAAATGTGAAATAAAGTTAATTGAACTGAATTGAAAGAATATCATATTTTAAGTTCGTATCAACAAGTCTCATCGTTCAATAGTTTGTGTACATGGGGGGGGGGAGTGCTAGAGACCATGTATGTATGCAGCTGCAATATGACCCCCCCTCCAAACACACACACATCCTTATTTTGTCACAAAAAACAGTAAATCACTTTGTGTGTTACTGAATCATATTGAACCTCAAGGTAGCTTGCTTGTTTCGTTCACTTGTCAGCTTGTATTTTAAATCCAAGAAATTGTGCATAATTATCCTGTCAAAACTTAATCTTTTATATAACCAACTTGTATTTTTTTCTTCTTCAAACAAATTTGGTTTTAAAAAATTAATAATAATAAATAAAAGATATATTTTATTCAATTTAGCAGCTACGAAGGCTGAATTGACATTGAATTTAAAATAAAAACATATAAATTGCACATAAACATGATAAAATCTCAATTACAATAATAATCTTAATTCAATATAACCATAATAATTCAAATATACAGTGATAATTCAAATTTACAAAAATAATGATTCTAATTGCAATACTAATTTCGATTAACCATAATTATTTCAATGAACAATAATGATTTCAAAATAAGAGAAATAATCAAATAATCAAATAAACCTCAATTAAAAAAAATAGAACGTAATACATAACAATCTTTTGACAAAAATCTTTAAAGCTTTCAAACAGAATATTTCATTTGCATTTCATCTACTCAACTTTAAAAACCCCATCAAAATCACAGGTATACATTATTATACAAATTGCTACATATAAGAAATGAATGCACATTGCACAACATAAATCAATCGGGTAAAAATATAAAAAAATAAACGGGTACATAACGTCAATTGAATAGTTTCACATGATTCTAAACTGTATAACGGATTTGTCGAAAGTTATGTGAATCGAGCAACAATAATGAATGCTTCTAAACTGTAAAATGGATTGCTCAAAACTCATTGGAAATTTGGAATTGATCAAGATTGGGTTTCCTCAGAGCTGGAGGTAGAAAATAGATTCAGTCACGCCCAGGAAACCCTACGCAGTCATGGAGGTCGTTT
Source organism: Lytechinus variegatus (assembly GCF_018143015.1). Lineage (NCBI taxonomy): Eukaryota > Metazoa > Echinodermata > Echinoidea > Temnopleuroida > Toxopneustidae > Lytechinus > Lytechinus variegatus. The sequence goes on from NC_054743.1 coordinate 49,667,140, forward strand.
TGACCGGGTCAACGCCGCTAGAAGTCAGCTGTACGCCGCAGGGAATCTCCCTGAATCATGTAATTAATTGCAAATGTGATATTCTCTTGGTGGTAATCATAATAATATGAGAAGGAAACTAAACTCATTTTTTCAGTGAAAAAAAAATAATAAAACCACACATCTGGTTGTGATTGTGGAATATGGGTGAAATAAAGGTGACTCGATGCTTCTAAAAATATTTAGTATTTTCTTTACTCATTTTCAAAATTTTGCTCAAAAACATTAAAATAAATTGTAAGTTTGATACATGTACTTCCACTATTCATATGACATAATTGAAACAATGTCAGAATTGAAGAAAAACAATAAGTTGTTGCAATATATTTCAGATATCAATATTATCAATGAAATCACGATAACCAGTCATTGACGAAAGCACAGCAGATATTTGTCCAAGAATATTAACAAGACTCTGAATAAAAACGAATGATTCATGTTCATTTGTATTTATATTTTGTAAATGCATGTAGTTTCTATTGAGGATTTATTTGTTGGTTTTGGTTTGGGGCTTTTTAATATGTTTGTTTTGTAGTCAAGTGGTGCAATTGAACTTCAGTAATCTATATAAGAACCCGCTATATTAAAGCAGGAATGATTAATATACACAATGGATCATGCATAGCTCCTACAGTATGTTATATAAAAATATCTGTAATCAGTTGGAAATTTCTGCAGCAATTTTAGTTGTAGCAAATCCATTGACACAGCTTGTTACAAGAAGCAGCTAGGTCAGCAGTCAATTACATATTTATTATTATTATTAACAGTAGTAGTAGTAGTAGTAGTAGTAATAGTAGTGGTATTTAGTAATAGCAGTAGTAGTAGTGGTATTTTCTCAGGCATAAGCAGCAAGCAATGTGATAAGGAGATATGAGCGATTCGAGACATATTGATTTGGGGACCTCTTATTGATCACAAGGTTTGTCTAACGTGCCAAATTTTTCATGCACAATTAATGTCCTACTTACCCAAGTGGATGACACAATAGAAGAATGTAGAAAAGTAAGAAAGCGTGGTGTGACATCCAAAATACATTATGTCTCTCTCTTCTGAAATGAGGATAAATAATCAAAAATAAGGAATAATTACAATTTGTTAATTCAATTAAATTCAATTTAGGAATTGTTAGATATAAACGAATAAAAAACAATACAATGCTGTAGTCCGAAGAAGAATTGTGCAATTTTTACATTAAAAGATGATTTACAAGTAATAATCTTCAAATGTAAATCTTTTAATATATTAATATATTAATACTAATATTTTAATACAATGTTTATTCCGAAGTCGGGTTTCAATCCGAAGTCGGGTTTAAATTAAACCCTGGTTTGAAGTTGTGGTTTAACTATGGAGAGCCAATTGGGGCACAAATCCCTAACAGTACACATTCCATTCTTTAACTCATATGACACCCGAAATAGTTCATAATTGTCTGAGAATGATAACTGAAGTATTTTTCTTCATTGTGAAAACAAAAGAAAACAAAATAGTAAACATATGAAATATACAATATAAACTTAATATCTTAATTTTTGGCTACCCATAATTTTAGTACAGTGTTAGACCTTGGTCTAAGTTAAACCTGACTTCAGAATACGGGCCTTAAAGTCATCTACATTTGAAGAAAAAAAAAACCATTAAAAAAAACATTAAAAATTTTTTTTAAAAAAATACATTAAAAAAAGTGTCGAACTCGCTCTCGAATTACACCCCTGTAATAATATTATTATTTGTCAGATTTTCTTGAAATTATTGAATTCATATTCTAAATCGTGCAAAAAATTAATTTCCCTAGTTTTCACAATGCTACATTTTTTTCTGAAAAAAAACCCATGCAATAATCTCATAATCTCGTATTTTTCTCTTGGTAATAATAGAAACCGTATAGATTTGCATGAACAAGTCAAGCAAATTATAAAACGGTGTTCCGTTTATTACTCACCTAAAACAAGGCAGCGATGTGATGACTATAAATAAGAGTATACACAGCATACAAGAACCTGTTATTCCAGCCACTGGAAATAGATTTCAGAAAAGCGGAAATGTTTTAGAAATGTCACTTTCCAAGAAGAAGAAAGTTTGAAAAAAAAATTAAGAGTTGATATATTGACGGGATACTTGGGTATTTTACGGATGCATATAGACTACGTTAAAATCATCAATCAACATATAGCAATTTACATAGAAGCAATAGAAATATGGACAATGGATCATTTCTTTATCCTAGATATGATTCTAATTTGCAATCATTTATTATCATAAAGAGCAGCATAATTTATTTAATCAAATTATTTCAAATGATATTTCCTCATTCCTGTTTATATACTTTTCTATAGAAAATGAGAATAGTACGAATTATTATTCTCATTTTGATATAAGACTAGTAAATAATCCATTAAAAAACAAACAACTTACCCGTTGTTAAAAGCATCGCACAAGGATTCTGTGAGTACAATCATTTATAAAAAAAAAAAATTCAATCAATACAAATTACCTTAAAAATAGTTGTTTCATACTGGTGCGTATACAACATTACTGTTCGCATAAATAAAGCAGTCATCTTATTTTTCAAAATGACAAACGAATGAAAAGTCATAATCTCAAGATCAACCATAATATTTTTTTTTAAATATCATAGCTGGATCCAGAAACGAGAGGAGGACTCGCTCTGATTGGACAAGGGCATAAAGAGTGCACCTCGTGCATATGATATATTTTTTTTACTACTGGAAATAATACTTATGTTATCATAGGTGGCGAAAATGTGTGGGGGGATATCTGTAATCAGTTGGATATTTCTGTAATAGTTGTTGTTGTTGTTGTAAGTTAGTAGTAGTAGTAGTATTTGTAGTAGAAGTAGTAAATAGCGTATCCAGCTTCAACTATGACAAAGAAATGTATTGGCCCATGCAGAAGAATAATAGAGTCTCTATTGTCCCCAGACAAAAATTGGGCCCATGAAATGCTTTGTAGCATCTGATGAAGAATGTATAGTAGTAGTAGTAGTAGTAGTAGTAGTAGTAGTAGTAGTAGTAGTAGTAGTAGTAGTAGTAGTAGTAGTAGTAGTAGTAGTAGTAGTAGTAGTAGTAGTAGTAGTAGTAGTAGAAGTAGTAGTAGAAGTAGTAGTAGTAGTAGTAGTAGTAGTAGTAGTAGTAGTAGTAGTAGTAGTAGTAGTAGTAGTAGTAGTAGTAGTAATAGTAGTAGTAGTAGTAGTAGTAGTAGTAGTAGTAGTAGTAGTAGTAGTAGTAGAAGTAGTAGTAGTAGTAGTAGTAATAGTAGAAGTAGTAGTAGTAGTAGTAGTAGTAGTAGTAGTAGTAGTAGTAGTAGTAGTAGTAGTAGTAGAAGTAGTAATAGTAGTAGTAGTAAATTAAATTACCTTAAAAATAGTTGTTTAAAACTGGTGCGTATACAACATTACTGTTCACATAAATAAAGCAGTCATCTTATTTAGTTAGACTAAAGCGACGACACTGGTGTTGTTTAACACTTCTCTGGTGTGGACATATATAGATTCCGGGTTGGTGTTAAATCAACACCAGATTTTTGCAGTGTATATCATGAAATCATAGAAACAGTGGTATAATTACGCAAAATTTTTGAGGGGGTTGTGCTTTTGAAAAAGGGGCAGATTTTGTGAGTGAATGATTCCAACAAGCCAGTAATGTTAATGCTCAAATTATAGTTATTCTATATATTTGGCAAATACAATGTCAAATCGATAAATGATTTGATAATGATGCCAAAAATGCAACACTGTAAATAACCCCTTTAATGACTGTGTTGATTGGGAATATTACAACCCCACCCTCGTCCCCCTCAGTAAGTCAATACTGGAAACAAAAAAAGTAGATAAAATACCTGGCCTGGAAAAGTGGCTACATTGATATCAGGGAAAGCACTGTTGAATCCGGAAGAAAACCGCACTGCGTTGAACGAATGGGCCGTACAATGAATAACTATTTACGAAGATGATAAAATCGAAAAGATAGATAGTTCAATTCTACAATCATTTTGGTGGCTTGGTGTGATATTTTAGTCTCGTTGGTTACAATAGTAAAGCAAAGTAATTCTACGATCATGAACCCGAAGCGAAACTTATGGTAAAATAAGGGTGAAATTTGTTTTCGATGTTGGTGGTTTGGTTTGATTCTATAGTGTCGTTACAAAGTTAAACAATAAAGGAAAATATTAATGTAATTGTATGAAGTAGGAAAATACGTTAGATTTCTTTCCTACACACTGAAGAGAATTAAAAGAAATATGTAACAAGAAACAAAATGCCAAAACACACAGGATTTACATAAAACAGAGGTTATTAAAAAAATATGGAAACACAATGGAAGTTGAAATGGTAGTTGATTGTTGAGAGTAGAGTTTACAGCTTGCAATCAAAACCAAAATATAAATCCGTAATTCATTTAGATACACTCTAAATTACAGGGATTTAAAATAAGTCCAGATGGACTGTAGTTAGGGACCAATCGATTTCTGGATTTAGTTTTAATCCTAAAGACTTAAATTTAAATCTCAAATGATTTAAATTTATATCTTTCGAGATTTAAAAATGAATCTTAATGATTCAAACTAAATCCGGAATCCGTTTGGTCCCTAACTACAGTCCATGTGGACTTATTTTGAATCCCTGTAATTTAGAGTGTAATTAACCTTCATTTATCAATACATTTCTTTTTATATTCATTCATACATTCATCCAATTATTCGTTTATGGATGCACTATATTACTGGAGGTATATATGTATCTCATATAAGTAGGGCGAGTTGGTAAAAACCTGATATGTCGAATTTTTCCGGGGGGTATAGCAGTGTTCGATAACCTATGTAATCGAATGAGTGAAGCTTCCGAGTTTATCACAAATCCAGGTTCTGTTGTATTTTAAGTTTGAAAGAAAAAGATTTATGAAGATTTGCAAAAAAGTAGTATTTTTCTCAATTTTTGCAACTATGTCTGCCTGCCACCTCGTTCTGCGTTCACTCATTTTTTAACCTCTGTTTCCGTACCGTCTCTCATGAAATTTTATTTTGAGAATTTGAACGAATGTAACTCAAACCGGTAACCCTACAATTATTCAATTCACTCTACAAATACAGACGTAAAACCCGTTGTCATGGTTACCTGTTGCTATACACACACACCCTGCGCACATAATGTGTGTGAATCGATAGTGATCGAGCCATCGTCTCATCGATCGACTTGACTGAAAAAAAAATTGAACAAAAAATGAGAAGGAATGATATACTGTAGACAAGTGTGAAAATTAAACAGAACAAAGTTTATACCACGGTAAAATTTTGGTGAGAAATAATCCTGAAATACGAAGAAAAAAACTAAAAGTTATTAGGTATTACTCTGATAAGAATTTAAACCTGGGTTCAACTCCACAGATTCGACTAACTCGCGTCTTCCATATTCATCACCATGATGACAGGTTTATGTAACTAATAATCAATTGGGATTTTGTGGTATCATAATAAATATCCCATTCTCCAAAATATAGTTGTTTTTTCTAGCAGGTTGAAAATAAGCCACACATCACAGCACTGATTATCATTAAAATCAAGTGTTTCATCCAATCAAGAAAAAACATAACACAATCAGCAGCATTGATATAATCAATACATTTAATGCAATAGATACTATAATCATTATAATCCCCCAATTACACAGGGTTCTTTAATTTGAAAATAAATTACAAGAAGATTATACAATGTAATCATCTGCAAACATTATTGTATTCAATATGACATACAGTATTCAAATCAAAATCATCACGTATTTAGGCACAAGCACAAAATTTGAGGCAAAAATTTCATGACAAAATTTGTAACATATTAGAAGGAATACTGAACACTAGCGGTGCATCTCTCATGCCATCATCCAAAAAGTCCTGAAATGCGGATACTGCTTCTTTTTCATCTCATCTTCCCAGAGATTTATAGTTTTTCATTAAAATATTTTTCCATTTCATAATGATATTTTAAGGCCGAGAGAATTATGTCAAAGTCACGGAATCATGAAATTAGCATATCATTTCTGTTACCAGTATTATAATTATCATCATTGTTTCACTTCTTGTTATCAACATTATCAGTAATATTAGTATGAAAAGAAAATACATTGTAAAAAATGAAGTGCCAATTTAGCACTTACATGCTCGTATAGCGACTGCACTACGAGTGCTGATTTTCTAGTTTAAATTTGAACTATAATATAAGCACTAGTACAGTCACTATACAAGCACTGTAAGTGCTAAATTAGCACTTCATTTTTTTACAATGTATTTTCATTTCTACAGTGTAATAAATAATGATAATGATAATAATTATCATAATAATATTATTATCATCATTCTTATTATTATCATAAACATTAATTCTATTACGTAAAATTCATGCAAGTCATCAGATGATTTTATAACTGTTATCATTATTATATAATTATAATTTACCATACATGGTGTCATACCAGTTTTGATCTCCGTAATCTCGCAGCAAGATGTTTGCAAACAGGTAATAAGAGTGCAGCACAGTTTAGGTTCAGCAGTGCAGCGGAGCCTCTCGATACACACAAAGTTATCTAAAAAGGTATAAAAAAATTACAATTCGGTATAATAGAATATAGATCTAAATCCAAAACGTCCTATGATTTATATTTCTATCAAAATGCCTTAGAATAGCGTCATCTAAACTAAGAGCAAACCACCCCCCCCCCCCTTTCCCCTCGCAGCGGTTTAGACTGCATCCCCTTTGGTAATCAGGATGGCTCAATCAACTCTAGAAATTACCTCTTGCAAAAAAGTTGAGAAAATAGGACATAATTGATTCTTCAATTATTTAATGTGTTTTTACGGGGGTAGATATTGAGAAAATTTAATCAGGGCTATGCTTCGGTCACTAACATTAAGCCGTTAATTCGAAACGCATTGCAGAGTACATGATTCACATTTTATTTGCAGAAAGAAGAAGTCATCAATATCGACATGAAATATACATAGTAAAGAAAACGAGGACATGGTAGTTAGAACCTCCCACTTTCCCGGTCAAAAGATAGACAATGAATTGGGAAACGTGACACAATGTAATTTTGCTAATAGAAGCATTTTTTTTTAAATTTCACTCTTAAGCCAGTAAGTGGAGAGAAATCTACTAGTAAAGGCACCTGGCCCCCGTTACACAAAGGTTAACGATTATTGCTATTTTATTTGGCCTATCAAGATCATTGTTGCATGCGCATTTCGTGGCATGACTAGGAACCAATCAAAATTGTCCTTTCGATTTACGATTAATTGCTAAACTTTGTGTTACAATGCCCCCCTTGATGACGAATCACAAATCTGCTCTCGCGAGTTACATACGACCTTACGTACGACTGATGACCTTAAATTGAGCCCCAATTTTGTTTATTTTGTTCTTATCTTTATAAAACTTCGACAAATTTGAAATTATGTATTCAGATGCTTATTGACTAACGACAATACAATTTTGTTTTACATTAGGATGACTAACTTGTTTTATAATCTACAACGACTGGATTTCAACTTTGATGAAATTCAACAACTTGTCAGCCAAACCCAATCTTCAATAAACAAAGCATGGTTGTTTAAACTACGGTTTAATTTGTTTTATAATGAATAAAGGTATACTTATACCATGGAAATACTAGTAGATCCATGCTCTTACACATGTATTAATGTCTTGGCACAAAGAATGTACCTTCCTATTTTCAAAGGGACGTGACATGCATGGTGTCATGCGCAAATTTCGAACAGTTATTTGGAGCATTCCCTACTGAAGTCCTCAAGAACGATTCGCCGCGGGGGGGGGGGGGGGGGCAGTCAAATATATGGCTGTACACACGCGTGACCAAGTAATTTCCAAACACTCCCTAAACGATACACAATAACCCTATAAACAAGTTTTTCGCGGGCTTTATTTACACATTTTGGCCCCTAAACAAGTTGTCGCCAGAATATGACCCCTAAACAAGTTAGTTTTCTACTTGCTAACAATAAGATTAAAGAGACAAAATTATATTCATGGATGCATCCGCCCCCCCTGGCATTAGGGTTAAAACGCCACACTTTTCAGAAACGAGGAGAAAAAAAACCATGGGGAAAAAGCTTGGGGGAAAATACCCTAACACGTTTGGCTAGTCTTAAAAAAGCTTTGGAAGAAAAAAACCTAAATGCGTTTGACCCCGCGATTTACAATTTGGCCAGTCTTAATTTCAAAACCATTCTTTTTTTCTGAAAATTGGTGTTTTTGATACCCTTTACGAGTGCACGCGCGGCCCGCGCCCAAAACCGAAAAAATATCCCTTTTTTGGTCACGCGTGTGTACAGCAGTATATTTGACTGCCCCCCCCCCCTCCGGGCGCTTCGCGCTGAATTCCATTCCCTCCATTTATGAAATACTAGAAATACAAATTTCATAGTATGATACACAACCTCGATTTTGCGAGTACTACAGACAAGCACTACAATCGAATAAACATAATAGCCTATCCATTTGTGGCAATTATATTTTGAAAGTAATTAAGCAAAGGTATTAACATATCATAATGGAATATATAACAATTATCATAATAATCATCTTCATAGAAAAGCAAGAGCATTATCGTTAACACTTTAGTTTAAATGACACTATTTTCAATCACAGCACTTCTTAATTTCAGAAATATCACTCATCCACGGTTTCATGTAAACAATATCACTTCAAGCGGTGCTAAGAAATAAGAGTCGAATTCATTTCACACTGACGGATCAATCCAGCGTTCATAAATGCAAAGTTCTTGGATTCTTGGCATAGACCACTGTCTGCTGATCTCCCGACGCTTGTTACAAAAGGAAGGTAAATATTAACTTTATGTGTGAGGGTGTGTGTGGGGGGGAGGGTGTGTGTGTGTGTGTGTGTGTGTATGTGTGTATCCTTTGATGTATAGATATATAAATGTTCAAAGCAATACTGTGTGTAGCAGAATATAACATCCATACCTGTTGGACGTCTGTTGGCAACTCTTGATTTCAAGGAAGGGCGTGAAACCTCCGAGTAGCCAACAGCCGTCAAACAGTTTAGTTAGTTTAATAGCATGGGCGAAAATCCCAGGGGGACGTGTCCTCCCTACTAAAATATTCCCTACTAAAATAGTAGGGGGACTAAATATCAAATGTCCCCCTACTATTTGTGGTCTTTTATGACATACATCATTCAAAATCGAAATAAAACATGTATTTTAGGACGAGATGACCTTACTTTTTAACTTTTGGGATGCTAACCTTTTTTTTGTGCTTGTCAAATTTCCAGCCCCTTGTTCACCCTAACTTTTGGGAGAGATTTCCGCCCCTGTTTAATAGTCTAAGGCCTGGTCACACCGCCCGAACTTTGTTGAAGCGTTCCTTGAAGGGTAGGGAGAGGGGGCTGAATATCGACAACGCTCGTCACCGTACACAAAATGGGGGAAAAAATCGAAAACACGGGCGTTGCTTTAGCGGTGCACCGCTGAATGCGACGTTGCTTTAACGTTAGTTTAGCAGTGACGCGAGCGTTGATAGAGCGGTGTTCTGCGCATGCGGGCGTTGACTCGGGGGGGGGGGGGGGTTGGTTAAGCGTCATATCGCTTTTGACAACGGAGCTGAACAGGTCTCTTTGATAGAAGTTCTGATAGATTCCAAATGGGCTCCTGGTCCATTTCTCTCCATGTTTATAGCCAAATGCTGGTACCGCTAAAGCACCTCCATACCAATGCCAAACCAAAGTTCATTACCACATTGTATCATTGCTGCAACGCCTGACACCCAGGGGGGGGGGGGGGCACTTACATTGACGAGTGGATACCATGCGCGACCAAAAAACACGTAAAAAGGATGTCTTTTTCACGATAGGGCACGTTACGTACGTAACGTGATAAGGGTGTCAAAAACACAAAAATAATGAAAAAAAGGTATCTATTTCGCTAGGAAAATTACGTGTTTAGGGTCGAATTTGCGGGGATGATAAAACAAAATTAAAATGTTTTATAAAGGATGTCCTTTTTGCCCCAACACTTCGTGTTTAGAGTCCGATTTGAGCGACGTGTAGAAGGTGGGGTCGTACTAAACCAAATAAGGTAAAGCCGACGACCGAAGGACCCGTAACAATAAAACATTCCTGTACTTGTTTAGTGGTTCATTTCAGGGAATATTTGTCAAGAGTATCGTTTTGTTTCCAATACTTGTTAAGGGTAGGGTTTCACACGCCAATACTTGTTAAGGGGTGCTTTTTCAGAACATGGAAATTACGTGTTTAGGGTGCTTTTCGAGACCCCAAGGTCGCGCATGGTATCCACTTGTAAATGGAAGTGGCACCCCGACGCCTGACACCGTTCCCGCAATCCCGTGTCCGCTCGTAAAACGCTTACAACCGCTCCATCAAAGTTTGTGTAACGTTTGATCATCACCGGGCAAATCTGGAGAAGCAGCGGTGGTCTAGCGTTCAAGATTTCTGCGTTGACCTACCGGACCCAAGCGTCCATGAACTTGCGTCTAGCGGTGCAAAACTTTGACTTGGCGTCGTTGGAGCGGTAGTAAACTTTGCCCGAGCGGAAAATTGCCCGCTCCTCACCGCTCGCAATATTTTGTGCAGCTCAAAACTTTCGGTGCGGTAGGAGGGACCATCAGCGGTGCCTGAGCGTATACGGCGTTGCCTTAACGGGGGCCAACTTTTTTTTTAAACGTTGGTGAACGGTGACGAGCGGTGATGATTCTTTTTTCACCGCTCCAGCAAAGTTCTGGAGGTGTGAGCAGGCCTTTACTCCAACGATGTTGTAGGACTAAGCATGTTCATCGATCAAAGTAAAGATGTCCATTACTGCTCTCCTTCAGATAAAATTATGCGGATGCACCACTTGTGTTGGCAGGGGTATCGTGGACAGCCAAAAAAAATCCATAAAAAACAGTCCTAAACATGTAAGAATGTTGTGTGAAAATACAAAATTATATATGTATTGATTGATTGAATTTATTCTTCTTCATTTCAAACAAATTTACAACGTATGTAGGAACAAATCAGAATATATATATACATGTATATATTGGCGAAGAAGCTCAAAAAGCATTGAAGCTAGAGACGTAGCCTCTCTCTCCCTCTCTCTCTATATATATTTCCACTCACATCTATTTAAGAAATCATTTTTGTTTCTTTATAAGTTTGAAAATGAAGGAAATCGTTATTTATGTAGGCCTACTTAATAATCTCTTAGTATGATACAAACATATCTTTTTTCTTTCAAAATTATTCTTCACGATTTTCATGCCTTTGCAAATTGTTACCAAGATTTTGATTGACAAAAATTATTTGCCTATGATTATGTTGATAGTTGATACTTTTACATCTCGTTTCAACTAATGTTTGTAAATATGAAGTAGTGAACGTTTCGTTAGAAATAGTAATCTATGGTTTTAATTTCAATAACCGTCAACGAGACTTCTGTCCCAAGCAAGCTCTACCATGCACTTGCCCCCAAAAGTTCCACGACAAAAGAAAAAAAAGAGAGAAGAACAGGATTGCAAAGTGTGAAATGTTATATCATTTGACGAATATCATGTTCAAATCTGTCACAAAATTACATTTTCATATCACAAAGGCCACAATTTTTGCTCACTCGCTTTGTTCACTTATGACTTGCCCCCCCCCCTTGTCGAGCCCACTATAATATATATATAGAGAGAGAGAAAGATTTTTGGGGGAGAGGGGTATTACCGCCCCCTCCCTCCCTCTGATCTCAGCAAGAAATGCGCAACAGTCGTAATTGGATATCACTGTATATAATTTTCTTCTTAAAAAGTTAATATTCCAAGCCGTCGATATTACATGTACATAACAAACGGGTGATCCAAAATTCAGACAGACATCAGTGCGAAAATGAAAGATCACTGAATTCAATCCGGTCAGAGTTTCAATGTTGTTGTTTTGTTCTTGCCTTTTGTATCTTCACAGAGGAATCAATCGTCATGAATTTCAAATTCCTGCAACTAGTTCACTTGGTTGTGATCACTTCAACCCAAATTGTACACGGAGCTGGAAAACTGGTTCCATACCGGTTTGTAGACAGGCCTGTATGCGATGAGGATTTGGAACTAAAGAGTGCTTTCTGCATCAGGCGAGGTCTCCAATCAGTTCCCCAACATCTTCCAGAGGACACCAAGGGTTTGTACCTCAGGGAGAATAACATCACATCTCTCCTGAGTTCGTCTTTTCGAAGATACCTTCAAATGGCAAAACTTGATCTGTCCTTCAACGACATTCGATCAATAGATATCAGAGCCTTCCATCCTCTTAAAGATTTAACCCTATTGAATATATCATACAATGATTACCTTGTACTTCCCAGTCCAGGACTCTTTAGGTGGGCGAGAAAGCTTTCGCATATTTATCTACACCATTCATTTTTGAGATCGATTCCGAATGACATTTTTAAATGGAGTCGTAAAGTTGATACCTTGGATCTTCGTGGAAACAGACTAGATGGCATAAATATCAGTTCATGTGGCCAAGTTAGGCATGCCAACTTTCTAGTTAACGACCTGAAGACCCTCACAAAAAGTGCGTTTAACTTCCGATGCAACTGTGATGATCTGATTTTGAAAGGAAATCCTATAACATCTGTTGACCCAAACGTGATTGCATCACTCAATGTTAAACTATTAATACTCGGGTACCTACAAGGTTTGTCACATGAAGAACTTAAAATTGTGATGATCGGAATATGCCGTTCGACTCTAGAAACTTTCAGATTAATCGATGGCGCTGATTTGAGTGTCGTTCCGAAAGATCTATTTGATCCACTCCGCGATTGCCCTCTTAAAACCCTTGATATCTCTCGAAACCAACTACGCAACCCGTATCCTTTCGTATTCTCAAATCTCACGGGTGTGAGGCAATTCAAGCTAATATTAAATAAAATTGTTACACTCGAACCAAATTACTTTGAGGGCATGTGGAATCTTAGGGTGTTAAATGTGAATTCTAATAGGATCAAACAAGTAAATACTATCAGGATTCCATGGAGTGTAAATCTGAATGAGCTACACATAGGATACAATGATTTGCCAGCCATTACAAATCATACATTTCGTGGTTTGCACAATCTTACGTATTTGTATCTAGCTTCAAACAGAGTTCTCAGCCGTATAGAGACGGAAGCCTTCGTGGATCTAATAAGCATTGAAACTATTGATTTCTCCAATTGTAATATAATGATTTTCCAGATAGTGATCCCAACATTGATATCACTCTACTTTAATGATATGGTATCGTGGCCGGCATTAATCAGACCACGATTGGCCTTCAGGGAAGTACAAATCCTCCAACATTATGAAATGAGACAGTCGGGACTGAAGATTGAAAACCTATGGGACGCATACTGGAACGTATCTCTGTTTGACCAACTCTTCAACCTCATCACTTTGGATCTGAGCAAAAATCCTCTATCCGCTTCATCAGGTGATGAACAAGATCTGCCGGCAGAAGTTTTCCGAGAGCTGTCCGCTTTACAAAACCTCTCTCTAGAAGACTGTGACCTTTCAGACCTCCACCCGGGAGCCTTCACAGGATTGAAATCGCTTCAAGTTCTAATACTAAAAAGAAACAAACTTGAAAAGCTGCCGGTTGATCTCTTCAAACACCTACTCAATTTAACAATGATTGAACTCGGTGATAACCTTTTGACGGACCTTGATGGAGATATTTTTTCTCGCAACCGCGGACTTAGAACGCTTCTCCTTTCGAACAACAAATTCACGCGTCTCGATCAAAATACATTTAAGCCAATATATTCCTCCCTAGCACTGATCGATCTTTCAATGAACCCAATCAATTGTAACTGCGATCTGAAGTGGCTTCTTGACTGGCTACGTGGACCGCTTAGCCTCCAGGAAAAAAAATCAAAAATAATGACGATCTGTTCTTCAGAATCTTTAGAACCTCTCAGGGGCAAAAATCTTATTGATTTTGATCCCAAAGATTTCTGTAGTATCAGCATCGTCCTCATATGCTTTCCGTCCCTAGCCATCATTTGCCTGATTTTCATAATTGGGCTCGTGTATCAAAACCGTTGGCAGTTAAGGTACAAATTGTTCCTCGTTAAACTTGCAGCCATCGGCTACAAGGAGATGCGAGACGCTCGGGACCATAATGACTATGAATTTGATCTGAACGTAATCTCTTATGATGATGATGATGACTGGATTCGTGAACATCTCCGACCGGCTGTCGCAGAACGACTTCCACAGTTTCAGAGGAATGTCTTTGGCGATGATGAACTCGTACTAGGGATGCATTACTTGGACTCTGTTGACTATGTGGTAAGTCACAGTTATAAGACCGTCGTTATCCTCAGCAGAGCTGCAGTTCGTGATCGATGGTTTATACTTAAATTCCGTACAGCCATGGACCATGTCAGCGATACCCAGACCGAGTTTGTAGTAGTGGTCTTCCTTGAGGATATCCCAGATAATGAGATGCCATTCTTAGTGAGGTTGTACCTTAGTGATGGAAGGCCGTATATTCACTGGACTGAGGATATAAGAGGACATGAGTATTTCTTTGAAGAGTTGACAAAACATCTTACCATTAACCTCCGCACCGACGACAGAATTCCCATCGAATAATTCCAATAAGACTTCAGATACATTATTTATGATATAGGGGAAAGCCAGTGGAGGTCAAAAAATGAAGACACTGTTGAGATAGTGCACTTCTATCCAAATGAAAATCGTACGATCTCCATCACCATCTCCGTGTGGTTGCATCAGTTAGCATGGTTAAGGCATCAAACGTCCACTTTGCTACTGCACCTGCTGCTGTAGCTCTAGTCCAGTATGGCCCCTGTGAGAGCAAAGCTGCCTTTCCAAAGATGGGCGCTGGTTGGGAAAGGGGTCTCCTGAGTCTGCTGGGCTTTGGGGAAAGGCAGCTACATTCTAGCAGGGTTCATATTGGACTACTACTACTGCTGCTCAACCACCACCCCCCTCTCTCTCTAAGAGTCAGGCAAAAGCTTCTGCACATGCAGCAGCGCCTGCTAAGTAAATGTACAAGCGTCCGTGTCAGTAGGTCCATTGTGTCCTCAAATGCCATGGGAGTTGATGGTCCGTGAAGGATGCCTTTCTTGTAAAAAAGGGAAGGTGGGTTCATATTTCACCCAAAAAAAATCCGAGAGCGGAGTGAGCCACAAGCATAACTAGGAAATGGAGAGAAACTAGCTCGGAATCTGGACAAGTGGACACACCGCTTCAGAACATTCCGAAACAGATTGAACAAAAGAATCATGGACTTACCCCTAATATTTCCCTGAGGTAATAATACTTTGGTTCGTACTTGTAGTGGTAGTACACACTAATGAAGACTGCAGCATTCAGGAGACTCCATAACATCTATAGAAAAACAAAACGATAAAACAAAAACTGTAATAAGCCAATGCAAAACGATCAAAACCTCAATAACATTGATTTGTTTATTTCAAAAAATGAAGTTGTATTATAATGTTCCATCAGCCGTTTGGGGTTACCTATAGCCATTGCTACATCTTCACCATGATCACGACGATTCTTGTTATAAATATGTAAAGGATTACAACCATAAAAATTATGCTACGACTTGGGAATAATTTCTTTTCATTTCCGAGTGTGCACATAGCGGCATTTCTAAACTTATAAATCTACATATTTTCAATACCATAAGATCGTTTTCAATTTCAATTGTTACATCTTCACCATGATCATGATGATTCCTAATTAATGTTATAAATATGTAAAGGATTACAAACATAAAAAAACATGCTGCGATTTCGGTATAATTTCTTTTTACTTCCGAGTGTGCACATTCATGCAGCATTTCTATGTACATAATCCTCAATATCATACATTCGTTGTCAATTTTCACCAATATCATCACAGTCGTATACAACACTACTACTCCTACAGTTTTGAATCCGGGGGGGGGGGCACTTCCATTCACGAGTGGATACCATGCGCGACCATGGGGTCTCGAAAAGCACCCTAAACACGTAATTACCATATTCTGAAAATGCACCCCTTAACAAGTATTGACATGTGAAACCTACCCTTAACAAGTATTGGAAACAAAACCGTTCTTGACAAATATTCCTTGAAATGAACCCTTAAACAAGTACAGGGATGTTTTATTGTTACGGGTCCTTCGGTCGTCGGCTTTACCTTATTTGGTTTGGTACGACCCCACCTTCTACACCCAGCACAAATCGGACTCTCAACACGAAGTGTTGGGGCAAAAAGGACATCCTTTACAAAACATTTTAATTTCGTTTGATCATTCCCGCAAATTCGACCCTAAACACGTAATTTTCCTAGCGAAATATATACCCCTTTTCATTATTTTTGTGTTTTTGACACCCTTATCACGTTACGTACGTAACGTGCCCTATCGTGAAAAAGACATCCTTTTTACGTGTTTTTTGGTCGCTCATGGTATCCACTCGTCAATGTAAGTGGCCCCCCGGGATTTCTGTTCATTTCCGAGTGTACACATAGCAGTATTTCTATGTACATATCTTCAATATCATAGGTTCGTTGTCAATTTTCACCAATATTATCACAGTCGTATACAACACTACTCCTACTGTACAGTTTTGAATGCATACATGTGTAGTAATAGGTTCCCTGGATTTGCTCCGGCGAAAATTGCTCCACTATAAATTTTATACACTAATAGGATTCCTAAATTACTCACTGGATTAAACGTTATTAACTTAAGTAAACCTAACCTTAAAGGGATGGTCCAGGCTGGAGATATTTATATCTCAATAAATAGAGTAAAATTCACAGAGCAAGATGCTGAAAGACCAAAATCGGGTAACAAATAACGAGGTTATTGAATTTGGAAGGTTTGCATTATTCCGATGAAACAGTTCGCGGCATGTCTTTATGAATATTCATTAGGTGGGATGATGATGCCATATCCCCACTTGTTCTTCAATAACTCAGTTGTTTGCTATCCGATTTGGATGAAATATTCAGCATTTTGCTCTGTGAATTTTACTCTATCCATTTAGATATAAATATTTTCATCCCGGACAATCCATTTAAACCTAAAATAAAACCATATTTTGAACCCTAACCGTACATCTTAATTGAAACGAATCCCAGAGAAATTGTCGCCGGAGCAAAATCCTGTCACCACTCTAATGATTAAGAATGATAATATTCAATGTATACTTAGTAATTATTGAGGTATTAAAGTAGCACGATTTTTATGATTAGTCCATTATATTAAGTTATTGCAAAGGACCACTGCATAATTGTTGCACTATCGACACGTAAACGCACGTAATCTACCAATTCCATCATGTCCATATGACTATTTTGCAGGAGTTTCCGCATTTTATTCAGAAATCAATGATAAATTAACATGTTCACATAATTGAATGAATACAATATAAATGTGACAATTTAAAAAATACATTGTAAATAATACAGAAAAGACTGATAATCAAATCATACCTAAGCATGTGATATAGTTCGGTAAAATACAGGGGCCAGCTATTATAAGCACAAATGTGCTTGAAGCAATAGCAGCCAGGAAAGGGGGCTACATAAAAACCATCATAAATTATATTTGATAAATTGATCGTCACCAAATATGAGATTTAGATATATATATATATATATACATTTGGAAGAAAAAAAATTGGTAAAAAGAAGTTGACATTTGATAAATTGATCGTCACCAAATATGAGATTTAAATATATATATATATTTGGTAGAAAAAAATAAATGGTAAAAAGAAGTGCATGTGGGTGGGTGCAGGTGAATCAAATTACTATACTTAGAAATAAGAATTTTTTTCAACGAAGCTTTAAACGAATAGAGAGATGTACATTGTTTTATATCATGTGGCAATGCACTATGGAACACTCTAAAAACAAGTTTACCAAGTAATGGGTACAATGGGAACATGCACGTAGGATGGGTAAAATGAGACCCAATATTTTGTAAATTTTACGCAATTTTGCCTCGAAATAGCCCAGTATGGGGTAAAACATGTAAAAAAAAACCCCAGCAAACAGCATCGTTCCCTTTCTACCCAATATTGGATTAAAAAATTACTCAGTATTTTTAGAGTGAAGAAAAGATACCCACTTGCTACTTTGCAACCCCCTTTTTTTACAATAATAAAAAGAAGTGGTGCATGGTCATGGATAGTTCAAAATTACAGCATTATTGTAATGGGCAATTCCATAAAATATGTACATCCGATCGACCCCCTATATGTGGGACCTTCATGAAATTGTCTATCTCTGATTTCTTGTTCTGTTGACAGTCTGTGATGTTATCAAAGGACCATGACTTGGTCAGTTTATGAAGTGAAGTAACACTTGAGAATAATGGGGGACGGACGTACAAAAAGGTTGATCATTTTATGGGATTTGCCCTAATGATATATGAATACAATTGCTATTTATCATATGTTCTCCTGATACCAACATTATGCATGATGGCAGTTAGGTTTCCTGTCTTTACCCATATACAGGTAATGATTTTTTCCACGCATTTTGAATTAGAAATATCAATAATTATAGATTAAAAAATACTTTTAGTTGTTTTTTTACAGTAATCAGTTAATACTCAAAGAAGGGGAGCATGAGGAGAGGGGAACATGTTGAGAGATAAAGCAAAAGAGGGGGTAGGGGAGACGAAAAGGGGCCGGGGCGATCATATGATCGCCCTGGCTTCTTTATGAAGTATTAACCTTCACATAATAATTTATACAGCCATGTATAAATGAAGTTTCGTTTGAAGAACATGCAGAAGAAATATTTTGGGGAAAATGTTAGAAAATGTCTCACGGGCACAGTTATGAGAGTAACCCAGTGACTGTTTTTAAACGGTTGTGATTTTTTTTGCGGGAGGGGGGACGCAATAAATCTACAATGGGGGCTTGACATCGAACTCTGTTTATACTCAATGGGAAATGGGGGCAGATATCTAAACTTGAACTAAAATAGAAATATTTTTCTACCTCTTTCATTTTTTTACTTTTAGACGAAATTTTCGAAAATATTCATTCCACGAAACCTATCGTATTTCATTTAAATTTAAACGATGTGTAATTCGGCAGCGGGGATAGTAGTTGTTGCACTGGTGTAAAAACTGGGGGTGAGGTAGTTTCCGGGCACACATCCTGATTGAAATTTTGATGACTGGTGGGCCTTTGCACAAGACTAGCCGCTTGCAACACTTGCTGTTTCAATTTGGCTTTCAATACACGAGTCATTGTAGGCTGGGCATTCAGACTCCTTAACTCGATTGAAGGCTTTGCACAACAGACTGGGGGACCCTTCGGTAACCATGGAAACAGAACGGATGATATAGGCAGACGACAGACCCATGTCGGAAGTCATTGACATCGGAGCCACTGGGCGGGAAATCGGGTTGACATTAGAATTCAACAAAAATGAGATCGGGGTCAGATTCCCAATGACCTGTGACCCCTGACACCTTTCACGTTTCACTTCTGAATCCCTCTGAACCAAACAAACGAACTACTTCCAAAAATTTGTGAAAATCTCTTTTTTAACCACTCTTCTTCAAAAGTGATGATTTAAAGCGGTAGACTTACGGACTGACATACACAAGGTTACACGATTTTTTCAGCAAAGTATGTGATCACGATAATAAGTAGGTACATGTATGAGAAAGAAGTCTTTGATAATATTGTGTATCAAATTGGCCCGTTTTTTTGTTCGTGTATCAGATACATTGATGAACAGATGAAAAGCGTGTATCTCGGGTTTGTATGTTACCCCTTAAACTCGGGCTTTAACCATAAATGAAGGGATGATGGGATTGATTTCTTTTTCTCTCGTTTTGTTTTGCGATTTTATTATATTGGTACAATTTCATGCACGAAAGTATAAAAAGAGAGGGCCAAAAAAAAGTTCGATGAGTTTCTTTTTTGTTCAAAGTTCGTCAATATGTGATTCCGTACCTTTCTGGACCAAAAAGTTAAAAGTTGCGCCCTAGTGCGGAATAGGGTTGGAATGCATCATGTATCGTTTTGCTTTCTCGAAGAAATGGTTCCAGACTCAGCCTCCTGACATGCCTGAAGAGATTTGCTTCATCATTTGCCTCATTACAACCGCAGTGACAAATGGGTTTCTGGACCTTGCTGTCATCATAATAGCCTCTTGTCGAGGCCCTGGCGGCTGCTTCCCGAGCGAAGCGAGGGATTTCCTAATTCGCGAAGCGAATTATATAGGCCTGGCGCGAGCGCTCTGCGTCGCTATATCCCTTGCTTCGCCATGTTTGCTCGGAAAGCAGCCGACAGGGCCTCGACAAGAGGCTATCATCATAATGGCACTCTGCGCCAAGTAAAACCTTCATGCCACGGGAGGCGCCAGGATGATTTTAGATTGGAAAAGATGACATATAATAGTTTTTACATCACATTTTTCATTTCTTATTATTAAAAATATTTGTATAGCTACAGAGCCAAGATCTCCCGTTTCATACCTTTCTACCTTCTTTCTTCACTCTCTATTTTTTTCACTACTTAAATATTCATTGGGGGCGATCGCCTCCTGAATACCCCTTTGAATGTGGTGCCGCCCCTGCTTCATGCTGCCATATCTGAATATTATACACTCGAGTTCACGCTAAACCATGTATACAGAGGATCATTTTACTATCGAAACCAAATCGACTCGGAGTCAATCTCTGCTGAATTCCAACCATTTCCGACATGAAGATTTTTTTTTAAATGAAGCCATAGTGACATCTCATAACTTCCACATACCAGAAGATGTAGTCATTTCTATTTTTGTTTAGTAAGTCCACATTCTCTACGAAATAAAATCATTGGAACTTTTGTGAATCTCTTCATTATTGTTATTCCCATTTCTTTGTAAGTACTGGGTAATATAATATAAAAGATGTTTAATTGTATAATGAAGCGTAACCATGGTAACTGCAAGTCTATGGCAGTCTCTACAAACAGTTTCACTCTAAAAAATGAAGTGCTAATTTAGCTCTTAAAGAGTGTGTATAGTGACTGCACTTCGGAGTGCTGATTTGTCTAGTAGTTTGAACTAGACAAATCAACACTCCGAAGTGCAGTCACTATACACGCTCTTTAAGATCTAAATTAGCACTTCATTTTTTAGAGTGTTCGATCAATATCATGCGTAACACCTTACCTTACTCTTATCTTATATACTTTATCTTACAACCCCGGATCAGTTGCTTTTTTCAAGTATGTAATATACACATCAATGTACATGTTTCCCCCTCAAATGATTTATATAACTGGTTTGAATAAAAATGAATAAAACGGCTGTTTTCGAGTCTCCGTACGGCCGCCGTAGAGCAGGTGTGACTGCGGTATTATCAACTCACTGTAACCATCGCTTTGCAATTTCCTAATGAAAAAAAAATATCCTCTGATGATAAACCGTGAAGATTGGGGTTATAGAGCTTAACCTACAATTGAATGAAAATAAAATAGATGTCCTGAACGGCAGACTATGAGCATAACAAGCAGACATCAGTATGAGATATATTGGATTACTTCATATCCCATCGCCATGACAACGGTAATGCGGTATCCCCCTATCTTCCAGCGTTTATCCATCTGTTGTTATGTTAGGTGACATTGACTGACGTCTGTCCAGTCAGATTTTACTGTGTGGTCTCCCCCATTTATGTACTGTCCATCTATTATGTACGAAACACAATGAACTGACGCGACTACACATTATTTGAAAATAATTTGGGGGTTCGGCAGAGGCATGGGAACATTTTTTTTCATTTAAAGAGAGATTGCTGGTTTGGGAAATATTTGAAAAGCAAAAAAAAATGTTTTTCCGTTCTACAAACAGAATTGATTTTGGTCAGATAATAATTGACAATAAAATGAGAAGGTTTTTGCTCCTAAATACAAGTATTTTGGTCACATTTCTGCAAACTAACCTTATTTCCAGGGGAAACTGGCTGCCTAGGGCCAGAAGCAGCAACAGCCCAGCGTCCCTGGGTCATTGAGTTTGACGGACCCCCCCCCCCTTCCCCTATCCGGTCCCATGGCTACGGCTAGTCTGCTGTGCAAATCCTTCACTCGAGTTAAGGGACTGAATGTGCAGCCTACATGTACTCATGCCTTGTGTACTGCAAGGCTCCTGAATTGAAACAGCGAGTTTTGTTTGTGTTAGTCTTTGCGTGGAGACACACTTGTTGATCAAAGTTTCAATCATGCAGGGTCTGTGCCTCCAGACTAGGCTATATTCGGCTGCATTCATGGGGATTATCCGAACGGCTTTATATACAACTGACAACTGATCATGACCGTTGAATAGTTGTGTAGGTCCATGATGAAAGTAAATATTATGGTAAATTTGCCATCCAATTGTGACTTCCTAGGAATCCTTGATTTAGATTGACTGTTGAACACTGAAAGTCGTTGGACGGCACCATAATGTTGATAAAAGGGATAGTGATCCTGTTTAGATTTCCCTTACATACATATCAGAAGCGTTAAGAGAGAGAAAAAATAGGGGGTTCCAGCATGATGCGCGTAAGAAAACTTAAAACCGCTAGCGAACAACGCGAGAAAGAGAAACGAATGAATCTTTTTTAAATGAAAATCTAATTTTGTGATATATTTTTACATAACATTAAGAAAAAATTACTTATCATAACATTTTTCTTTCCTTTTCCGTTGTTTTTTCTTGGTCGTGGCCCCAAGACCAAGACCCCCCCCCCCCTCATCTGTACGCCAGTGATACATTTAAAAAGTTCAGACAAAAAGATCTTAAACGTTTTTTTCTTTATCCATTTATATCATAGTGATACTTGGATAATGGGGATTCTTAAAGCCAATGTAGGTAATAAAGTGCATCGCTTGCGTATTTTGTAAGTACATTTCATTAACAACATCTATATTAGAGAAGACAGAACGCTTTGGATAAGGCTATTAATTGAAGTGGCCAAAAGGGAGAAAATTCCGCAGTTGTTTTTTTGTAACCACATATGTTATTGGAAAGTAAACCATCTAATTATAGAGGCAGGCGACCCCAATTTCCGACCCAGACAACCTGACTTGGATGTTGCCACTTTAAAGTTGTCAGTAATGTGTCTTCTAACTTCAAAATATTTCCTGGAAGATATTCCGTTTGGGAGAAAAGCCGGCACTGGAATTAGGCAAGTTACCCCAGTTCATAATGAATTTATTACCTTCTAAATCCCAAAGTGTGCTCGACGAATCACGTGCAAATATTTGTCTGGTTTGCTTGCACTTTTTGTAACTTTGGGTTCACGATAATGACCAACTTCTACTAATTCTCCCCTGATGTTGTTGATGATGCCCTTCTTTAAATTCGGATTTGTCCACATTTTCTTCACACTAATACACAGCCAAGTTACACTGTTAAAAAACCCGTGATTTTACAGAAAATAAACAGAAGATTTTGCAGAAAGCAATAACAGAATCATTCTGTAAATTCATAAAACAGGAATTTTTCTGCAATTTAACATAACAGGTCTGTTAAAAAAGGGGAAAAGGGTGTTTTATTCAAGGAAATTTGTAAGATTCCATACACCAAATACCAAATTCCTGTAAGATTACGCAATTCAATAAGATTACAGATGATCTCGAGACTCTGCTGCAGGAACTTCTTTTATTTTAAGGATAAATTTTCTAACAGTGTACAATTTAAACCTAGTAGAAGTATAAACGTCTAATACTTACAGTTTAGATTCAAATTTGTCACACAGAAAGATGTTGTTTCTCGAAATAGGCAAAATGTGGTTTACATTGATCTAAATCAGCCTACCATTATAGCCATGCCCAAGGGCGCCGGAAGCGGGGGGGGGCAGGGGGGGCACTTGCCCCCCCAAATAAAATTTTTGGGGGGCAAAACGAGATTTTGCCCCCCCAACGTGCCCCCCTGAAAGATGAAAAATGATAAATTATTTAATGACAAAAGTAAATGAAGGCACTTTTCTGCCTGAAAATTGTCATTTCCATTGTCAAAAATGAAAAAATTTTGCCCCTGACGGGGCAAATACATTATCATAGTAAGCCTCGCATCTTTTGACGAACAGTTCCTCTGTGAAACATAGCTTTGATAAGCACCTTTTCCATCTTATTACAGTGTGATAACGTTTAACATTTTAATGAATACATTTCAGACTAAAAGCGAATGGCAAATTGATAGTGGTCCACCAATGATATAGGTTTATAATTCTATGATGCTGGCTGTGTCGTCTAACAAACGCGCGGTCGCCCAGAAACGCTCAGACCGTATACCGGACACGATATCACTAACGCGCGTGAACACTAGTTACTCGAGCAAGATATGGAATCTATGTCATAGCTGTCAAGCCCAGAAACCATAACATCTCGAGAAACTTGTTTCAATTATTTCATTTTCAACTAAATATAAATTGAGTTAATACAGTGATAACAAGAGAGCGGTGATTGCTCAGTCGGTAACGCGTCTGCCCGTCGAAGTCGAACCAAAGATCGTAGGTTCGAGTCCACCCTGGGCGGATGACTGAAGTCAGTGCGTTGTGTGTAAACGTCTCTCCCATGTTTCATAGATGCAGGCTATGTTTCAATGGAAAACACTCCGTCCCTCGGATAGGACGTTAAATGGAGGCCCCGTGTAGAGGAAAGTCACCACCTTTGCACGTTAAGAACCCACTGCACTATTCGTATAAGAGTAGGGGGAAACCCGGTGTCGAGGTCCACCTGTATCCCCCACCCCCCCCCCCCCAATCAGTTATATCGGGAGGAGAGACCTGTGGATCATAGTGATTCAGTTCGCTTTTCGCCTCCCAGGCACAGGTGACGCCAAACAAATGATAATAACAATTCAGTGCCCTAAAGAAACTACCAAGGTTATTTCAACTCAATATAGACATGTTATCAGAAAATTACACTCAGAATAATCATGTGTAGAGGATTATAATTTATGATTTGTAAAAATGGTGAATCCCACTCGAAAGCAACTTAGAGATAATGTTTAGCATGTAAACAATAAAATCATCGGTGAAAGTGTCTTCTTGACCGGACTCATATTATCCGAGATATGAATAAAAATGTAAAGAATATAAAAGAAAAAATAAGCGTCACAGTATACTGCTCTACTATAAAAACAAATCTTAAGATATTTTCACAGCCCCGTATTTTCCTCTATTCCTTTTCATTGGCATGACTGGAAGGCGTTTTGTCTGATACTATTTCAGCTCATATATAGCACTTATGTATTTTAGATTCCAAAACTTCTTCCCATTACCTGTTACTAATCAGATCGAGATGGCAGCTATGTTCTCTGGTTCATCCCAGCTTTTGTTATTCATGGACGTTTGCAAATATAAAAAATAAAAAACCCGGGAGTGGGTGGGGCTGCAAGACCTAAGTTTTCGAAGAAACGTAAGAGCGAGGGGATTTGTGATGGGGGAGCTTTTGCATTTTCTAGAATAAAATTGAAGGATTTCATGCACACTTCTGGTGAATTTTGTGAATTTTGCCCTCTCGATCGGCGGCCCCGGCTGCGTACGGTCATGTTTGTCATCTTAAAGTCTTTAAAAGGCCTATATTACATTGGTTTGAAACAATTTCGTTTGCAATAAGGCTCGTAATTTTGCTGGAACTGCGACCCTGGTCATGAAGAAACACCAGGCTGGATCAGAAGGGAGGAAACAGAAGGAGCAAAAAGAAATCCAAGACTGTTTAATTCTCAAGACATTTATTTTTTAATGCACTTAGAAACGCAACTTTTATACTCCATTTTTACACAAAATCCTTACCGTGGGGGGGGGCCCATAGCCTCTCCCGCTCGATCGCTTCGGTATCTCACGCTGTCAAAAATATTGTGCCCCCTTCAGGATTTTGCCCCCCCAAAACTGAAAGTGTTCCGGCGCGCCTGGCCATGTCCATTTAAAATATCGTGTAGTAGCGCCCCCGCCCCCCCCCCCCCCGACTTCCACATTTTCCCCCAAAACAAAATACTGGAATATGTCAAAACCACATAATTGAATACTTTTAGAATTTGAAAGAAACCACGGGATGAGGTACAGACAGTTTAAGTACCATCAAAATGTGGCTTCAACAATATTGATGGGCATAATGACATTCACCGACGATAAATGAGCACTAACATGACTGTAAATGGGGCGTTGCAAGAAATTGCAAGTACATTTTCAGTCAATAAATCAATCATACGTTTTAAAATTAATTGCTAATTTGCGATTGATTGAATTGCTAATCTCCTTCTTGAAACCACGGACCTACGTTCATAAACGAGCAACGTAATGTGATTTTCTACACTTAAAATTGATTTATTGATAGTAAAATTGCAACAGAATATTTGCAAATGATTGCGAATATTTTATTGCAACACCCCCTAAGACCACCAAAATTTTAAAGTGCATTTTTCTAAGCAAAAACAACGATGAATGAGCCAGCATGAAAGTACTGCCGCAAGCACATAGTCCATAAAAAGAAATAAAATAAATATCAGTGTAGATTTTAAAAGTTAGAAATTAAACATGTTCTAGAAATGTGTACATTATTTCGTAAGTACGTGTATTCTTATTTCCCTTATTTTATTTTCCTGTATAAATTCATGACAATAAATATAGGAGACCGGGCTCTATTTTACAAGTTGTCCAAACTGTCCTGTGTTTTTGTAAACTTTACATCATTTTCCTTATAACCGTTCTTTTTTTTCATACTAAACGTATAAGACGAAAAAAAACATGACAGGTCCATTTATAGTACGAGCTCCGTCTAACAATTCTCGTCAGATAATAAAGGCTGCAACTCTAAACTTGATCTAGCTTCAAAGTTTCAAACGCATTTGAAATGTCTGACCAAATATTGTTAATCGAGAAACCAGATTTCCACCCAAGCCTGCTGTCTCAATTGATCTGGATAAAAAATAATAACACTCTATTGTGTCAGATTACAGGAGAGCTCTCTAAATACACATGATCAATAGTTAATAGGAATTAAACATATACTTGCAGTGATCAGCAGAATTCCTACCCTAGTCAGTATGCAATTTCAACTTTGTAACTTTTTAGGGGGTTGGAATAAGTGTGATATAATACAGCATAAAAATCGGCAAAAAATGATTATTCATTTATCTATTCATTTCGTCCTTCTTTACCAGGGTAGCTCTGTCAGCAGTTAGAATACATTTTTTATTAAAAACCCGTGAAATAAGATATGGAATTTGGCTACAGGCAGTTTACCTCTATAAATGCACTGTAAAAACCGCGGTGTTAAAACTGACACCAATTTGTGTTCATAGAGGACCACACCCTGAGGTGTTAAAATTACACCCTAGAGATTAAACATAACACCAAAGAGTGTAAATATAACAACAAAATGTGTTGTAATAACACATAGAGGTGTAAAACTAACACCACAAATTTAACACCGGTGTAAAATAACTGGTGTGGTCCTTTATTTAGGCCTACACCGGTTAACACCACAGTTTTTGCTGTGTGTAGTACGGAGCTGCAATTTACCATTATGTTTGATTATAATACATGTAATACAAATGTCATGAAACTATAAATGCCCCCCTCCCAAACAAAAAAAAAAGAGATGAAACTCGCTTATGCATGCACTTAAAAAGAGAATGTAATTTAGATTTAAAAAGTGATTTTTAGTTCACCCGGAGAAGAAAATAAGTGATATTGGGTGATATTGAAACGATCTAGATCGAGCACATGATGTTCTACAAACATGACAAACACCAACCAACGAACATGACGAAAACCGTCATAACACTGGCGGATTCGGTGGGGGGAGTGGTGCACAGCCGGCCCAGGCCATCCCCCCCCCCCCTTGAGAAGCAAAATGAAAATCTGTAATGAAAAAAATGCCATTAAAACAGAAGTGTGCCCCCTCCCCCTCCTCTTATGAAAGTCATTTTTTTCTGGGACAAAATATCACTAATTTTTAGTTTAAAAAATTGTTCTGTTTTTTACTTGTCAAATTTGTGCTCTGAAAAAAAAATGTGTCCTCATTTCGGAAAATCCTGGATCCGCCCCTGCGCCGTGATTAATTTTGTGGTTTTCTTCACCACAAACGAGTTGTTCATCCAGGCGATTGTGCATGAAAATGATCGACAATAACAGTAAAAATTATCTAAAAAAATCATTATTCAAAAAGTGACAGTTCCAATAAAAGACTTAAAGATAACTCAACAGATTATTGTCCCATGCGTGCGGTGACCATGGGAACTAAAAGGGGGATTTCACCCTCATGAAAAATTTAAATTGGTGAAGGTTGAAAGATTAAGAAAAGCTATTAACTGTTATTCTTTTATTTGTGACGTCATACGCGAGCAGCATGCAAATAAATTTAGAGTTTCCATGAAATGAAATTTTAAAAAGAAATAGGTTTTTTTTGCATATTCATTATATCATCACTCAATCATTTCACACCCGCTCCTGAAGAAAACAAATTTAGTCACATGGAGCTCGTAACACAGATTGATTACAAAATCAAGCGTACGATCAATCGCCAACCTTTATGCTATACTGTTACGGGATGCAGGAAACATTAAGGCATTAAAATCTATGTATTTATGTTATTCACATTTATATCATATAAAATATAAGGCAACAGCTCGAACATGACGTCACAAATCAAAACTGAAAATTCTAATGACTTTCTGAATATATTTTCCTCGAACCTTCACAAATATTTTGCTGTGGTATTTTACAACGAACTTTTCGTCATTGTAAAATTCCCGTTTAATTACTGGTTTAACGTGATATAGATTGATATGAAATGAAAGAAATAAACCAAATAGTTAATATAAAACAAAGAAAGAAGCAGAATAATTCTCCAATAATTCCATTGCTGGAAACTAGAAGTTAATCACTCGGACAAAACAACCCGGATGGCTGAGTTGGTCTGAAGCAGACAACAATAAACAAAGAAGGATATTTTTTCACTTCATAATCACAGATTTTTACACTGGACTCAAAAGAAATTGACATTCTTCATTTTCGGACTAACAAATTTCAACACTTGCTTTGGCTCAACTTTGTTACATTCATTGGTATCGACAGGTTTTCCTATTAATCGGTGCAACAGTCATGTACTTCAAAAATATCAAGACAGACAAAGAGTTCCATCTTTAGAATATATTTTCACTGTCAGATCATTTTTATTCTTTGGTAAATCCCATGATTAGTTTCCATGGGTTAGTGTTTTCAGACTTCAACATGAGGACAAAAATAGCAAGCAACGTATTACGAATCCCGCATTGATTATATTAAAAAATCCAGAAAAGTGCATTTGTTAAAATACTTTATTCCATGATTATCCAACATCCGATCAAGAAAAATGTGAGCTAATTATAGGCCTAAAGTGTGGTGAAACAAAGGATAAACTTACTTGAGTTTTTTTTTGTGTGTGTTTGTTTATTCTGTGACATCCCAGTCATTCGATTCACACATAATGACGTGCATCATAACTTTCAACAAATTATCATTAGCGTGATTTTAAAAATAATAATAATATAGGATATTTATATTGCGCACATTTCCACCTTGTTAGGTGCTCAAGGCGCTCCTATATTACCCGGCTAAGCTAGGCGTTCATAGCGCACACAGCTTCTTAAGGAATTACTTCCTACCGGTACCCATTTACCTCACCTGGGTCGAGTGCAGCACATCGTGGATCAGTTTCTTGCTGAAGGAAATTACGCCATGGCTGGGATTCGAACCCACGACCCTCTGTTTCAAAGTCCGAAGACTAATCCACTGGGCCACAACGCTCCACATGCGCGGGTAAACTAAAATTGTTTCTCTTAAAAAGGATTGGTCAAAATGACCAATCTGTTGGTTAATATGTGTTCGACCGATAAAATTGGTCAATATCAACCAAAATTTTGGTCGATTTGAACCAATAATTTGGTTGCTTTTGACCAATTTTATCGGTCCTACACATATTAACCGACAGATTTGTCATCTTGACCAATCCTTTTTTAGAGTGTAGGGTCATTTTAGGATGCGAGATATAAAATCGCAAGCGACATAATATATACATGTACATGTATATAATTTTCATTTCATTTCATTCTTTTATTTCCATTTTCAACAATTACAGTTTCTTCTGTACATGTTGACATATATAAATAACAAAACATATTTCAAATATTCCTGTACAGAAAATTATATTCAAGATTATTACAAATCAGGTTGGAAATGGAGGAGGCTGCTAAAAAGCGGAGCTTGTAGAATGCAGCCTCCTAATAAATATTCTTGCAGTTGTTTAGCATATAAAAAACTATATATTCTGCTGTCTTTAGATGAATTATCATCAAAATCTCGTGACCATGTTATCATATTAATCTATAATAATTTTCTTCATTTGTTTCATTTGATTATTATCATGATTATTGTTATTTTGGATTTGGTTCACGAGAATGAACTCCAGTGACGTCATGTCCGGAGGACTGTAATACTCAACGACAAATCAATAAAATAAGATAACCAATTAATCAAAATCAATCAACTATTTCAAGTTCAAAACCTAAACATCAAAATGCAAATAAAAACGTGTTTGATTGTTACTTGGATTAGGCTTATAGGCCTATTGTCTTTAAATTTCTAAGATTTGGGCTTAAATGATCACTAATTCAGTTTTTTTATCTCCAAACTCCAATTTAAAGATTTCATCGGCGAATCCGATTATCAAAACTCAGACAGCGATTAAGAGATTTGGGGACAAAGGCTTTTGGGAGAGAACAGTTACATGAACATTAAACTATCACAACAGGCAATCGATTAGTAAATAAATCGCGGTTTGGAGTTTCTCTTTCTCAGTTTATTGACCCTTTTCTGACGAGGATAAACAACGTGAATTTATTTATAGGAAGACGCAAGACTTTTACTTATTATCTGACAACGGAAATAAGGCAACTGAGAGAACGGATAAGAGCGGGGGCGGCGTCAGGATTTTGATAGGAAGGGGGGCAAGTCGAGCTAAAAGGTGACATCAATTTTTTTGTTTTAATTGCGTCATGGGGGTATTTGCTGGTAGGTCCATGGTATTACATAGGTACAAGGCCCAGAGCTCTCATTTTCACATTCTTTCTTCCCATGTCCTCCCTATATTTCATTCACTCTCTTTCTTTATATCTTCTTACTTGAACCCCACTGTTACCCCGAGATTAGAGCAGGCCTATAGGACCCCGGTGAGAGAGGAGGGAGAGAGATGGATTTAGAAATGGATTATAGAGATATATAGATACATAGATATATTTTATTCCTTTGTTTGAACGATTTGAATATTAATAAAGTGATGAATTACTACTTGATAGACAGACAGATAGATAGATAGATAGATAGATAGATAGGTGGATGGATGGATGGGTGGATGGGTGGGTGGATGGATGGATAGATAGATGGATGGATGGAACGATGGATGGATGGATGGATAGATAGATATAAAGATAGATAGAAAGAAAGATACTAGAGATAGATAGGTAGGCCTATACATGATGTAGGTATTATAGATAGATAGACAGACAGACAGGCAGATAGATATATAGATAGATATTAGATAGAGAGAAAGATACTAGAGATAGATAGGTTCATGATGTAGGTATAGGTAGATAGATAGAGAGAGAGAGAGAGGGAGAGACAGACAGACAGACAGATAGATAGATAGATAGATAGAAAGAAAGAAAGATACTATAGAGATAGATAGGTTCATGATGTAGGTATAGGTACATATATAGAGAGAGAGAGAGAGAGAGACAGAGAGACAGACAGATATAGATAGATAGATAGAGTAGGATCTCCAGACCCATGACACAACTGAGACAGGCAGTGGTCATTTCTCTTGTCATTATAAACATTTGATTTTTTTTAATCATTCTACAAATACTATTACAGATTATAAGACTCTGGTTGATCAAAATCATGGTTTAAACTTTAAAGAAAATCTCGGCCTCCTTGACATTTATTTACAGCGGATCTATGAGCATGATGAGAGAATGAAACGAGAGACATTGGAGAATGAAGGCCTATGCAGCATCAGAGACCTAAATATTACTCTCCTTTTGCATATCAAGGTAAAATAGAATTTCAAAGGGAATGGTCAGCCTAACTGTTAACAGCTCACGTTTTTAAAGGTCAAGTCCACCGCAGAAAAATGTTGATTTGAATCAATAGAGAAAAATCAGACAAGCACAATGCTGAAAATTTCATCAAAATCGGATGTAAAATAAGAAAGTTATGACATTTCAAACTTTCGCTTATTTTCAACAAAATAGTTATATGAACGAGCCAGTTACATCCAAATGAGAGAGTCGATGATGTCACTCACTCACTATTTCTTTTGTTTTTTATTGTTTGAATTATACAAAATTTCAATTTTTACGAATTTGACGATTAGGACCTCCTTGCCTGAAGCACAAAATGTTAAAATAATGGAATTCCACGTGTTCAGGGAGGAATGAAACGTCATTTCACATGACAATGACGAGAAAATAACAATATTTCATATTATAAAATACAAAAGAAATAGTGAGTGATGTCATCAACTCTCTCATTTGGATGTAACTGGCTCGTTCATATAACTATTTTGTTGAAAATAAGCGAAACTTTAAAATTCCATAACTTTCTTATTTTACATCCGATTTTGATGAAATTTTCAGTGTTATGCTTGTTGAATTTTTCTCTTTTTATTCAAATCAAGTTTTTGTTGGGGTGGACTTGTCCTTTAACAACTTTTCGTTTCATTTCCTCAGATTTTATCAACGTAATGACAAAATGAAGACAGAGAGATTGACTCACCGAGAAGGCGTATTTGAACCCGCTGTTTCGAAACCAGCCCGTTAGTGAGAATCTGCTTCGTGCCTTGGTCCCTTTAATCCCCGGCATATAATATCCCGTCGTCGATGTGGTGATCGAGTCCTCAGCTCCACAACCCCCCATCATCGTTTTGCAGGAAGCCCCCAATGTTCTAAATACTTGCCCCTATTTTTCTTTTATCGCAAGATCTCACCAGAGGGTAGCGTGTAAAAAATGTTGTGATGTGTTCATTTTACTGTAGGGCTGCATAATCTGTCTAACAGCATCTCTTTGCACTTCTGAAGATACAAGTTCCTCTCAATCCTTGGTAACAACTGTCCAACCATGGACCTACCATGGTCCAACCAATCAGCGGGTTTACCATGGACTTAGGTCTTGTAATTACTGATCAAAGAACAACACTGAGCTTGATCCGTTTCAGTAGCTTCCGTTGTACTCTAGATGGGTAGGATGTCACTAGTCTGCTGGGCAAACCCTTCATTCGAAATAAGGGTCTGAATATGCAGCCTACTCATGCCTTGTGTACCGAAGGCCCTGTATTGGAACAGCAAGTTTTGTATGTGCTAGTCTTTGCGTGGAGGCACACTTGTTGATCAAAGTCCCAATGAGGGTATGTGCCTGCAGACTAGGGTGTCACCTCGCCGAAGCCAGTTTTCAGTCAGAAGCCGTTTCCGAAGAAGTAGGCAGAATCACTAAAGTTTTCAGGATTATTGAAATGTCAGTCTGCAAGCCCAGCCATCGTCTGCGGTTTGGAGTGGAAGTCCAGGCATCGTGGGGACCACAAGCTCTGTAAAATAAGATAATATTCTGACAAATAAATCTGATATATCGCGCTACAGTCATAAATTTCTTGGCCCGTATTCTGATCGCAGGTTTAGCTTAAACTCAGGTTTAAAGTTGTGGTTTAAGTATGGATAGCCAATTGTTACATAAATCACTAACAGTATATAGACATACCATACTTCAGCTCATTTGGCTCTCGAATCATTCATAATTGTCTAGGAAGTATAAATAGATAACTGTCTTCACCATCGATGAATAAGAGCACAGTAAACGTAAGAAACATACAACTTAATGAAAAATTAAACTTTTGGCCTTCCATACTTAAACCAGAACTTTAAACCTGAGTTTAAGTTAAACCTGCTATCAGAAAACAGGCCCTTGGGTGACAGAAAGGGATGTTTTTATCATGAATAAACGCGGAGCCAAAACTTTTTAATACCATGGACCTGCTACACAGTCCATGATAATACAATGACTTGTGTGAAAGGGTATTATATTAGTTCAGAGGAAAACAGAATGGAGAAAGTTCCAAATCGAAGTAAAGTCATGGCTATTAATCTGTAAAAAAAAGGAAAAGAAAATAGACCGTTAGATGCAAAATCTGTAATGAGTTTTTTGTGTCAAGTACAATGGAGACTATATAGGCCTCCATAGTGAATCATCGATTTGTCAGAAAATTAGCAT
This sequence comes from Lytechinus variegatus, assembly GCF_018143015.1. Lineage (NCBI taxonomy): Eukaryota > Metazoa > Echinodermata > Echinoidea > Temnopleuroida > Toxopneustidae > Lytechinus > Lytechinus variegatus. Next base: position 49,701,523 of record NC_054743.1, read on the forward strand.
ATTATTATAATGTTCACACATTAAGACAAATCAAAATCTGCGTATAAATAATGATAAAACTTTAAACGATGATTAATCACGTTTAGGCCTATATATTATTTTGAGAAAATAAATGAGTTGCCACATCACAATGAAATTGAATTCTTGTCAATTTCAAAACCCCACAAAGTGATACAGAAAATGGGTAATTGTGAATCTTGATAATTATTGATAATTAATGAATTGATTAATTACTAATGATTGTGCTTATCCAATTTCGTTCGGTCCTGCAAATGCTTCTATGATTTAACGTCCTTTTTTAAAAGTATCTTTTAGGGTAAATATAGGATAGATTTCTCTCTGTGACGGACTGTCCTTGGTAAATTATGAGAGACGAAAAGTGACCCCCCCCCCCCTCCAACTGACAGCCCAGTAATATAAGCCCTATCCAATGACAGGGGGAGACTAGTCTGCTGTGCAAACCCTTCACCCGAGTAAAGGGTCTGAATTGCAGCCTTGTGTACTGAAGGCCCTCTCGCTCAGCAGGTTTTGTATGATTGTGCTAGTCTTTGCGTAGAGACACACTTGCTGTTAAAAGTTTCGATCAGGGTTTGTGCCTGCAGACTATAGGCGGAGACTGTGGCATATTCCTCAAAAGCACCCACACGCCATCCTTCTCCCAAAATATATTACTTTCCGTTTCTGAGCTGGGAAGCAGATACACTGTCGAAATATAGGCCTACATACTCCATGGGTGATTTCAAGTTCGGTGTTGACCTTGGTGTTGGTGTTAGTGTTGAAATTTCGATTGCTTCCCCTAGCTCCAAAACTTATTCAGAGTTTGTAAAACTGATCTAGATCACATTATTGACATCTAAACAACTAGTGAGTGACTTTTCGGGACCATCCTCATTTTTGTTTGGTGTTATAATCGTGTAAAAATTGACCCAACACCAACACCAAAAGGTCAACACTGAACTTGAAATCACCCAATGTATCTCTTTATCAGTCGAGTAGCCTAATCGCTTGATAGTTAGGCCTACATAAATGAACTGGATTATTTGTTTAGCTTATAGGAGATTATAGCAAATTCTACATGGTTAGCAAAGTCTTGTTGAATACGCTAAAAGAGCCGCTTCATATTTAAGCCGGAATTGATGGATTTGGAAGCGCTGGACCCTGACGGGATTCCGCTCTTGAACTTAACCGTCTGGAGGTCGCGAATTAAGGTGTCAAAGTTAATCCCTATTCGCCTTTGATATGCCCCAAACCACCTCTAAAATCGCTACCCATTAAATGGTGGGAAAGTCACAAGGAACCTTTGTTCGATGATAAGTTCATGGTTTGAAAAGCAGATAATTTTCACGGTTACGGTCATACAATAAAGAAATGTGGAAGGTCGATTTATTACTTCCGATAATGATACAAAAAGGCCCTTTCAACCAGACAAGAAGACTGAATAGCGGGAGACGAAACAGTGTCTTCTGGGTACTGCTGCTATCATTTCTGTATTTTCGGTAATGTCGAATCCTAGGATTAATTTGGGTGATCATTATATAGTTATGCCCTCTATGGGGTCAGGAGATAGGGCGTGTTAAACCTATGGTTAAACCATGGACCCTACTACATGGTTAAACCCAGGATGACATAAAAAGTGCCGAGAATTCATCGTTTTCGAACGAGTCTTGTATATTGTTTGTAACAATGGAACAGTCTCATGACTTCAGCTCTTTCTACGAGTTACTGGCAAATACATTATCAAGGAATAGGAGTGTCCTTTTATGTTGATTTAGATGAAGCATAAATTTATCGTGTCGTGTGAAGATAAAGTCTCGTTGAGGCAAGGCACTATACAGCTTTAATTCAGTTTTACCAGGGAGTTTGGAGTCTGATTTTACGTTTCAAATTTAAAGTTTAATAACAATTAGTGCCGTCTGGCAACTCCCAGCTATCTTTCTGTTTCACACAATCGGTTGAGATATCAACACAAAACGTTGATACATCAATAGAGGAACGGATCTAACATGTTTACAGTCAAATAACAGGTAGACCTAGTACTCTTTTGTCTGACAATTGTTTTAGACGACGGCTTTCCAGATGACTGCCCCCTCCCCACCACACTATATAGGATGGGCAGTAGCCTATCATTTACTATCATTCTTCTCCACCCCCCCCCCCCGAAAAATAACAATAATGGAAAAATATCTTAAAACAATAAAAATAAATCAAAAGGTAATACTAATAACTGCCTGGAAAAAAAGTGGAAGAATAGAGACGTATGCATTTCACTTTGTAACATTTTTCTATTTTTGTAGTGGAGACCTTTTATACTAAGCTTGTCAAAAAAAAAGAATTATGTGTACAGTTATCATCTCTTACTCACTTTCCTGTCCCATCCCTCCTAGTGCCCCCCCCCCCCTCATCCTCTCGATCTTAATTGGCAGGTCACAACATACTTCAATCAAAACTTGATTCTCACCTTTCAGTTGTCAAGTCCACCCATCTGCTCTCCAGATTTTGTTTTGAGTCGTGTTCTCAATCTCTCCCACTATACATCCAAGCAGATAAACGGAAACCAGAAGTCAGAGGCCCCGGGCAGGCCGGGTGGGGGACCGAGATGTGTGTGTGTCAGTTCTGGTGTGATTCCTCCCGGATTCCTCGCAAACCGAGCATCTGACGTAGTTTCCATCTACGCATGTCCATGTGAGAAAACCTTTCGCGCCCTGTCCAACAACATCATAACAGGAAAATCCTGGGATTCTCTCAAAAAGATACCATCCAATAACTAAAAACGTAGAGGACCGAAGCTTGCCAGGGTTGGCTCCTTGCTCACCCCCGCTCCTAATTGCTGCGCTCCGTCTGTGCGACCTGTATAATTATGATGAATACAAATTTTGTGACCTTATATTACCGCGATGTAAACAGTGCAGTGCGAGGGAGCAAATCCAGTCAATCAAATTTACTGCTCAGACGATCTCATTGTGGCGGAGCCGGGCTTGTGAATGAAAATCAGCTGTTCGTTGTTGCCCTTGATCGGTCGACTGAGCTGGGGACAAGGTGACACGTACGGCCTCGCTTAAAGGCGTTCGAATAAAAAAGTAATGAAGTAATTTTGATCATCTACCCTGTGAGCGCATGCATGTTTATTTGTTTATGGTGGGTCTTAAGCTACTGCTGTGAGTTAAATCTGAACTAAATCCAAATTACACTGTAAAAACGCTGTTTAAAATTTTAAGCACGTTGTTTGAGCCCGTCACGTACTCTTACAACCAGTGTTTAAACTTTTAAACAACTGTTCGGAATTTTTAAACAACTGTTTAAACTTTTTAAAACAAGATGGTTAAACGTTTTTAATCTTTTTAAACACCTCTCCAAAATTTTTAAACAACTGTTTAAACTTTTTAAACAATTTGTTAAAAAGTTTAAACAAACTTGTTTAAAAGTTTAAACAGTTGCGCATAAGTTAAGACAACTTGTTGTTAGAGTGACAGGCTTAAACAACGTGCTATTTTTTTACTGTGTAATAGACATATAGGGCCTATATGGATGACAGGCAGAACGCTACATAACGCAGCATGGCCCCGAGAAGCTAGTCTGCAGGCACAGACCCTGATCAAAAATTGATCAACAAGTGTGTCTCCGGGCAAAGACTAGGACATACAAAATTTGCTGTTTCAATTCAGCGAGAGGGCCTTTAGTACACAAGACATGAGAAGGCTGCAATTCAGACCCTTTACTCGAGTGAAGGGTTTGCACAGCAGACTACTGGGAAGCCGAGTTGATGGGTTATGTTTTTGTACATCATAAGCTAGGTAGCGGTAGCACCCCCTTGAAATTGAGTTGGTGTCCTAAAATGTAGAAGTTTGATCAATACACCTTCGTTTTGTAACTGAGCGAAACAAACCTTTTCCTCCTTTTGTAATTTTTGTTTTCCTACGCGAAATCATCTTCATTTTGGAATGAAAATTTATTTTGCATTAATTTGTTTCGTTTATTTTTTTTTCCTTGTCACTATGCCTGTATTCTGTGTGTGTGGGGGGGGGGGGCTTTCGGGGCTCCCGGTAGGCTAATAAGGGGAAGAAAAGAGAGGAAAAGAAAAGTAGGGAAAGAAGAAAAGAAAAATGGATAACGAAAGAGAGAAAGTAAACCCCCAAAAAAGGGAAGGGGGAGGCGCCGAATCGATGTTTTACTTAGGGGCACCAAATTGATGTTCGACATAGGGGAGGGGGCGCCGAATTGATGTTTGACCTAGGGGCACCGAATTGATGTTCGAGTTAAGGAGCGCCGAATTGATGTTCAACCGAGTGGGGGAGGGGGCGAATTGATGTTCGACCTTGGTAGGCCGAATTGAAGTTCGAAAAAGGGGCGCCAAATTTATGTTCAACCGAAGGGGGCGCCGAATTGTTGTTCTACCAGAGTTGTTAATAGACTATTAATAACTCTGTGTTCGACCGAGGGGCGCCAAATTGATGTTTCTTTTTCTTCTTCTTCCAGGCTGGTACAGTCCGCCACTGGCGTATTATCGTACCTTGTGCTTGTCAAGTGTTGAGTGTACAGTGCAAGTAAAAAAATTCTACAATGGACTCTATGTGCAGCTAAAAAACCAGACTGAAGCTTAACGAAGCTTGACACACTGCACCTCCAGCTTGACAGGCTCCAATGAAGTGCAGTTGACAGCTACAGGTGGTAATGAATACCACAGCCTGATAGCGTCTGGATAAAAAGATGTTTGGAGAAATCGTGTCCTTGCATAGGGAACCTGGAGTTTTTGTGGATTTCCCGAGTGCGTGGGGCTGTTACTGGAATGAGATTGGCGGACGGAAGATCAACCAAGTCATGGAGTATGCTGTATATCATATAAACTTTCTGCTAAGCTCTCCTCTCATGAAGACTTGGCCACTGAAGCTGATGAAGCATAGATGTTACGCTGCTTGTGCGGCGGTAGTCATCTAGGACAAAACGGGCAGAACGCCTCTGTACCATTTCTAACTTTCTGATGTTCTCCTGTGTGGATGGGTCCCAAACCACCGCAGCATACTCAAGACAGGGAGTATCAGAGTCTCGTAAAGTAACACCTTTGTCTTTGGTGGACAGGCCCTCATGTTCCTCTGCAGAAAGCCCCGTACACAGTTAGCCTTCTTGGTGATTGCATCCACATGATGATTCCATTTCAAGTTGCTCTGCTATATACTTGGTGGAGTCCGTTACCTGTAATCGCTCCCCATGAATGTCATAAGGAAAGGACACTATGGATGTTTGTCTCTTATTTGAGACATGCATTACCTGACATTTTTGTGGATGGAATTGCATTAATGAGTCGGTTGCCCATTCCTGGAATGCATCCAAGTCTTGCTGCAAGCATCTTGCGTCATTCTGGGGATGTTACCTTCCTGTACAAAATACAGTCGTCTGCGAACAATTTCACTGTTGTGCCTGGAGAAACACGGCTTGTTTAACCTAGGTCAGGGTGCCGAAATTTTGGTTTACCGAGGGGCGCCGAATTAAAGTTCGATATATTATAGGGGTGCTGAATTTATGTTCTACCAAGGGGGCGCCGAATTGATGTTCAACCTAGGTCGGGTGGGTGCCGAATTTTTGGTTTACCTATATAGGGGCGCCCAATATTGATGTTCGACATGTTTGACCGGTGGCGCCAAATTCATGTTTAAACCTAGGGAGGGGCGACAAATTCATATTCGACATTTGGGGCTCCATGCAATATCAAATTTCAAATAGTACATTTGTAATTACATTGCACGTTTTTGTATGTTTTTTATGGCAAATAGATAACAATAATACTACTATTAAATAATGCGAGCGCGAAGCGCAAGCTAAACAAAAATGATATTCCGACATTAAAAAATTGACACTCTAAGCATTTTTTTTAATCATGAACGGGATAGGTATACATTTACGCTATTGACGCAAACGCGAAGCGGGGGGGGGGGGGAGATTTCGGACCGAAAAACGGGACTTTATTGGTTAATTGGTTAAAATAAAGAATTTTACAAGACATAATGTCATGATTAGGTCTATAGCTTTGACAACATCTTAGATGATTTTTTTTTAAGTAAATGGAGGGGCTTGTCGAAAAAAGGCAAAACTTGTATGAAAGGCAAGCCCCTAAACTTACTTAATCGCCTAATTTACAAACACAAAAAATAAGTTAATGACAAAAAATAATAGTGATAAATATTTACACCGTGCAAAACAATCATTAAAATCAATAGCGCAAGCGCGAGCTAAAAATATTTGATATTCCGATCTGAAAAGGGGTCAATTTAAAAACTATTTCAAGCACAGTCTATGAAAACTGTGAAGTGGATTCGGGTGCGAACGCGAAGTGCGAGAGAATTTTTTTTATAGTGACATGAAATATTTTTAAGAATTATTTTCCAAGTCTTCCCTTCACCTTATTTCATTCACTCGTCTCCCTCCTTTTATTTTTCTCTTCCTTTGCTCTTCGCCTCACCCCCTTCATCCGCCCATGGTACCCATTTAGCTAAGATTTCTCATAATTTCCTCGGTCGCTGCGCTGGACTAGCATTATTATTTTTTTGACATACTTGTTCGCTTCAGTCGTGATTACTTTCTTGACAAACAGTGAATAGAAATTTAATATTAGTCTTATGCAATAATAATAATAACAAATTAATCAGCTCGTGCTTTGCAGCTCTCGCATTATTTATCTAGTGAAATCTTTTCAAAATTCAAAAGGTGCTTTCGGCAGGCGCGGATCCAGGATTTTCCAAAACAGGAGGGGAGGGAGGGGGAGATTTCCCTGAAGAAAATTTGAGAAGCATAAAAAATGTCCTCACTTCACTATGAAGGACATATTGCCATAAAAATATAGGGAGGGGGCACAACAATAGAAAATTCGATTGTGACTCTCAACGAGGGGGGGGGGCACGAGCCGGATGTGCCCCCTGGATCCGCCAGTGGCTTAAGACTCAAATTTTCTGGTCTGTCACATTTTCTGAATGACACAAAATTTAAGCTCGCGCTTCGCGCTCGTATTATTTGACTTATCCGATCGCTTCACTCCCTCAGAATTGGTAGTTTCGCTCCTCGGAAAGACTGACACCACTTAAAATATAATCAATCGCTCGTTAAGTCTCTGCTAAATATCAAACAATTTTTCCTTCTGTTCATGTCGTATACACCCGGTCTCGCGTAAATTATAAATCAACTGTTATCAAAAAGCAATCAGTAAGAAAGAATGAAGCACATTTAGCAATTGGCATATATCTTCTAATCCCGTTAATCTTTATTTTATATCTTTCTAGTCCATCTTAAATCCCTTCCCGTATTGGTCTGGATATGATCCTGGATGTCAGAGTTACTTTAGATAAAGTTAGACGCGAGGTTGTCTTCAAAGACGTAACATGGGTCGGTGGCCGAGAGGGAGGGGGGGGGGCAAGAGCCAAGAATTTCCCGGTCATATCATGGTATGAACAGGCGTAATGGTGTAATGAGGCGACGATTTTGAAAGGGCCAGATATTGCGTATCGGGCAGAATATATCTTTTTAAAAAATGCGAGCGAGCGAAGGGAGCGAGCAAAAACTTTGACATTTTAAATACAAATATCCAATTTTGTGATAGATTTTGACATGATATCCAGATATTATATTTCACTCTTTTCTCTTTCCATTCCTTTTTTTTGTGGTCTGTACGCCACTGTGAACAGGATTCTTTGCGAATAGCGTGAAGAGTAATAATAATAATAAAAAAACGAGGGGCACAGTATGGTGCATGTGCTAAAACGCTGCTTAATAAAAGTCCCGAGGGAGCAAAGCGAGCGAGAGAAAAATCACCTTTTCATGAGACTTCTAACTTTGAGATATTTTTGACATTATATTGAGTAAAAAAATCATATCCTACACTTTTCCTTTCCTCCTTGTTTTTTCTTGGTTGTAGAACTTTTGTGTGTCATGGCCCAACCCTAGCTTCTATATATACTTAATTATACGGCAGTTGTATGCGGTTTGGGTCCGGGGCGGAGCCGCTGGAACTTTGTGATATCAAAACCATTTAAACCTTCTAGATTGCCTATAATGAAAATAAATTCTTTTTATTTGATAGAATTTCCATTATACTCAGCAAATAACACATTTCATTGTTTCCATTCATTTCATTATACGTTGTCTCCTATAATTTCCTTTATTTCCTTTTGGGTGTGGAACCAAGACCCCCCTCCCTTCCTGCGCCTGTACGCCAGTGAAAGAACGTAAAGATTAATGTAGGGGGGGGGGGGGCGTTGAGTCATTTGAAGGTTATAGATGAAGAGCCCCTACTACGTGGGGTCTGGGGCAAAGCCCCGGTAGCTTATTTGCATAACATTTTGAAATCTTGTAATACATTATTGTCTTGTAATATTAGGAACAACTTTTCCTTCGCATATGTATAATTCAGACGAATAATCAAATCACTACAGCTTAATTGGCATTCTTTTAGCGCTTTGTAAGTAAACAAAAACATGACAGCAATCATCTGAATAAATTAAAACAACATTTCTACCGCCATGCAGTTGCTCCCCCCTAGAAACTTTGATTTTTATAAGGAAAATTTTCACATCAGTCACCCAAAGTGTGCAGAAATCCTTTCACTTCACCAAACTATAGAAAAAAAAGAATAGGCCTACACTCCCATGACAAGTTAGAATGCTTTCGAATGTCTGAATTATCTGATGCAGCACAAACCTTCTATAATCTGAGCGAGTACAAAGTTGACATTCGTTAAAAAAAATGAAAAAAAGTTATGTCACGTGTGACGTGTATTGGGTTACTTTCCTTGCAAAGAAAAAAAAAGAGAGAAAATCTTGGGCCTAATTGTTCCGTAGGCATAAAATGATATTCTCTGAATTCAAGTTGCACGAGGCCCCCTCCCTAGGGCTGCTGTACAAAATTTGACACGGCTCCCCGGTAGCTTGTTATATTTTGTCCATTGAGATTCATTAGCAGGCCTATTATATCTCTATGCGGATTTGTCATCGACAAGCTGCAGGATTAGTTTTTTTCACTGATCTCTCCCCTACCTGGATGGGAACAATAACGCTGATTGGCCTATTCCGTGTTGAAGCACCGGAAGTTGTTACCTCCGCACGCCGAGTTCCCCCAAAAAAGCCAAAATCGGAGTAGAGTCTGGTACACGGCAATAGTGTCAATTCTTAATTATACTTACCAAATCAACTCTTATAACAGCACTTTTCAATGTGAATTTATACCTGATACAAAGTTTAAGATGTCGTCCTGTGCCACGTATAATTGCACTTATTGTGACGACCGTGGAAACAGAGAAAATGGGATTAGTTTTCACAGATAAGACAAGCTGGTGAACTGCATAGTTGTAGACTTTATGTAGTCCCATGTGCTCAAATACATGTGTGGTAATTCTAAATTACCAGAGCAAGTTTCCAAAACTTTAAAACTCCGGGGGGGGGGGGGGGTTATCGATTGTTGTGATTTCTCTGGAAGTGTGATGAATTCAAATAAATATTCAGTTTATTAATATTCACAAATGTCACCAAGTTTTATGAGTTTATCAGTCATGTTTGGACAGAAGAATATCACGACTGAGACACGAAAATACTAACCGTGTATAGCATGTATTGTGAATTAAGTTAAGACTGAAAATCTGCCGTTTCGGAGGAGTTAAAAAAAAAAAAAATTTGCAAAGCATAGATCCTGACCGAAATAGACTGATTTTGGGGACAAGGACTGGATCTACAAGGTATTCTGAAAATTATTTATCTTTTATTTGTGAAAGGACAATAAAATTTACAAGCTATATATAGGTACATGTACGGTATAGGACTAGGACTTTAGGGGGCTGATGTAACTTGTGGCATGTGAATTTGTGATATTTCTCTGTCAACAATATAGATCGAATTATTTTTTCCAAGAACTCTTTTTTTTTAAGTACGTAAAAAAGACATTAAGCTACAGAGACGGATTTACAGACTTCAGAAATTTCACAGAACTTATTTTGAGATGCCGAATGTCTTCAAAGAAAAAATGTCTCGGTGGAGCAAAAAAAAAGGGGGGGGGGTATATCAACCAGAAATTTAGGGGGTGACGCAATAAAAATAATCTGACAAGCAAAAAAAGGTTATCAACCCAAAATTTAGGAAGGGATGCAAAACAAAAGAAATAATCTGACAAGCATAAAAAAAAGGGTTATCAACCAGAATTTCAGGGCGGACCACAACGATTTTAGGGGGGTCCACCTGAATTTAGGGGGGATGCAGGAAAAAAATTGACAAGCAAAAAGAACAAAAAAAAAGTTGTCTACATAAATTTTGGGGGGGTCTGTCCCCCACCTAAAATTTAGGGGTACAGGACCCCCCCCCCCCCGCTTCCGCTGCCTACAGTGTATATGAACAAACTGGGTAGAGGATAAATGAAGAGGGTCGATCGATGTGACAGAAGGAAAGAGAGAGAGAGAAGGTCAAGTCCACCTCAGAAAAATGTTGATTTGAATCAATAGAGAAAAATCAGACAAGCACAATGCTGAAAATTTCATTAAAATCGGATGTAAAATATAAAGTTATGACATTTCAAAGTTTCGCTTATTTAAAAAAAAATAGTGATATGAACGAGCCAGTTACATCCAAATGAGAGAGTCAATGATTTTACTCACTATTTCTTTTGTGTTTTATAGTTTGAATTATACAATATTTCAATTTTTACGAATTTGACGTTTAGGACCTCCTTGCCGGAAGCACAAAATGTTAAAATAATGGAATACCAACCGAGATGTGCATATAACTGTTTTGTGAAATGAAGCGAAACTTTAAAATGCCATAACTTTCATATCACATCCGATTTTGATGAAATTTTCAGGGTTATATGCTTGTTGAATTTTTTTCTTTTATTCAAATCAAGTTTTTGTTGGGTGGACTTGTTCTTTAAAGGGCGAGTCCACCTCATGAAAATGATTATTTGAATAGAGAGAAAAACACACAATAATGCTCAAAATTTAATCAAAATCAGAAATAAAATATGAAAGTTATATTTTTAAAGTTTTTAAGCGATGAATTTTTCGGTGTTACACTTGTTTGATTTTTTTTTTGGGGGGTGGGGGGGTTCAAGCCCAGTGTTATAAGCCTTCATAACCTAGAAAGTCCTCGCCATATCGATCCTAAGATGGTTATTTGGAAAACCTCCAAAATACCCCTAGACAAGTCAAGGATTTCATCCATTCTTCCGTAGGGGAGAAAAACACCAACCCCTTCAAAATTATGTTTCCGAATTGTATACTGGGAAAGTACCATGGTTTCAAGAAAATTGCGAATTCTGGCACCTTAAATATATGAAGTTTTGTATAAAAAGCAATGAGTGCTTCAGTGTGCAGACAGCTTGCGTATCGCTCACAATGCACATGCTAATGGAGCGATCGCGTTCCTTTTGGGGGAACTGGTATGGCGGACAATAGAACTCGCGGGCTTCAAACAAAGGACCCTCCCCGCATATCCAGTTAGGGGAGAGATCAGTGGTTTTTTTGCGTAGGCGTACCTTGATTTGATTATGAACTCGAGAGGGCAGCAAACAATGAGTTATTTTGGTCTCTTTTCCGACGTCGTTTCAAGAAAACAATAACATATTTCTGTGTCAAATCTGGACGTGAAAACTTTGATCCAATAATCATTTATCACATCGAATTGCTCAAAACCGGACTACCAGGATGGATGAAAAGGCGGATCATGATTCTGATGGGAGTGCCATTAAAATCCAAGTGAAAACTGAACCACCAGACGAAGACATACAGGTGAGTAATGTCGGTCCCACGTATTTCAAATGGTGTTTCCTTTTAATGGCCATTGCCATCTGGCCATGGACGATGAAGTGTGAAGGGGGCCCCTAAAATTCAACTTGAGATTAGGCACGATTTTCTTTTGAATTCCACAATATTTTCAGTTGTTATGTTCCTCATATTCTCAAGAGTAAATGTGCCAGAAAAGTAAATCTCATCATTTTAGAGAAAATATATCGGACACTACTTTTATTGCACTCACACATTGTACGAGGTTAGTATATGTACTAACCTCGTACAATAGACCGTGTTTGACCCTGGATTTCAAAGTAGTCGGCAAACATCGCTTCATTGCTGAAGTAATATTTGCCGAAACTCCTTCTCGCTACGCACCGGGGCTCTTGCCGGTAAGTAGTAATAGATTAAAGAAATATGAAAATAATAATAAAATAATAATCATTAAAAAAAAACAAATTTCGCTTACCTCGGCCTCGAAAGTGACTTCGCTTGTCTCTTCTACGGAAATACAAGGAAGCCCGTTGGCGCTAATAATTTCACAAACTTGATTCAGCTCCTCGGTAATTTTATAACTGTATCTAAATTCTTTGAATGCGCAATCCTTATGATTAATTTACTAATTATGGGCACCAATGAATGAAATACCTTCAAAAACATAATTAAAGATTATTATTGGTGATGATAACACTTATTAGCAATGAATTTGAAAAGATGACTAATAAAAAAAAATGAAAATAATATACATGCCTGGAAAGAAACCAGCAGTACAGGATTTAACGAACGTCAATAATACGTATACGGTATCCCAAAGTCTATACAATGAAAAGATTGGACACTTCACGGACTTCGCGTAATGCCTTGCGTCGATTTGCGTGTAGAAGTAGTGTAGTTGCCTAGTCTTTCCCTTGTCGTGTCTTTGATATGAATATAAATCGCGCGCCCTCTTAAGGCGAAAATTGATATCCGCGCTGAGCAGTTTTCATCTCCGTAAAATCTTCACTAAAGATCAAGAAAATATACATGTTTTTTAAAAGAAACTTCAAGGAGAAGTCACGGAAGGATCTAAATGATTCGGTAAGTGTCATAGCAGAATGTGATATATAAAATTTTAAGTAATATTTTATGTGGGCAAAAGCCCAGAAAAGTTTAACTGTGTCGTGTGTGTCGCGTTGCATTCGACTGATATTCCTTCGCACGCGAGATGCTTTGAACCCATGGGTGCTTTTATTGGTACCCCCCCCCAAATACAATCATTATTCATTCATTGAATCAAATAAAATTTATGTTTATTTCCGTAGTAAAAATTTTGAATATTAATGTCAGAAAAAAATTAAATAACAAAAATTATGGTAAATGGGAATTATTTACTTACCTTCTGAAGCCATGGAAGCGCGAATTCGTTCTGAAAACAAGCACTCATCAACAGCACTAGGGCTGGGACTAAAACCCGGGTCCTGTTCGGAAGAATCGGGTACCCGGGTAGAAAAATCTGACAACAACAGAAAAATCAATACCCGATACCCGAAAATTGCTCACCAGTATAATGGATATGTATTTGATTTGCATTGCGTAGTGTAAGACATGATTGTAACTCAAAAAAGTACACAAGTCTCATTTTGAATCCCAACAATTATTCTAAAAATATCCATAAATCTACAAGTTTTTCAAGTGATGATGTGACTGAGATCGTTCAATCGTCGCCATGTTTCTATAGCGGGGTGGAACATAAAGATTTGTTTGTTTTAGTAAAAAGTTAGTTAGCCTTCTGACTTGCACTGTTTACATTCCATAATGTGTAAATTTCAGTTGTCAGCTTTCTGGGTCAAGCTGGTGTTTGGAATGTACATGTAGGAGTGAAAGGTAAAAAAGAATGCAAAGTGAATGATTGCTATGTGTAGGCATTTGGGCTGTCTTGGATTTAGGATTAGTATTTTTGGGGACTCGATGGATTTGGAAGAGTTGAATTGAATACTGAATAGAATTTATGGATGGTCCAGCTGAACTTTAATATTTTTCTATTCTGCTTCTGAATTCCAGTTCTACAGCTCGCTTGCATTCTTCAGCGACTAGAGAGAGAGAGAGAGAACAGGTGTGAGAGATAACTGAGCTGTAAGTCACTAGAGTTGAAGAACGAGAGAATTTGAGTGAGAGAGTGCAAGAGAGAGCTGTAGTGGGAGTGGTGAAAGTGTGAGAGTCGCAGAGGGAAAAAGCTTGATCGAGAGAGCAGTTGGGGGAGTGGGGAAGAGAGAGTTACGTAAAAGGGAAGAATAGTGGACAGTCGAAGAACTTGAATTTGGAATCAGAGTTAATGCACATTAGTTAGTTGCATTTTATACACTGATAATTACAGGCGGATTAATTTAGCGCATTGCACCAAAAGTGATAGGACCGATTTGGGGAAGTGTTTTCTCACCATGTGGTGTTTGAGCCAAGAAGGATAATACGGGTATGTGCTAAGTTGGTTTTTGATTTACAATTTGTTTTGCTGCCTTAGGCCATGTCGGCTTAATTTTCTATTAATGTCGGTCATCCAGCCCAGAGATTCGATGTATTATTAATTGTACCAACATATATTTGATTGACGATGATTCATAATAAACTCAATGCACAACTTCTTCATCTCTTCGTTCGAACGTGTCATTTTCGACTCGGTATACATGTATATCTTTGTACGGGGCAGCGCAAGACGGTGGGGCAGCCACCGGCCGTCTCGCAAAGCTGTTCCGCTACATTTCTTTTGCAGCGCCAGCCAATCACGTTCTGTTACCATTTTCAGAAATCATAAACCCAAAATGGTAACACGATCGTGATTGGCTGGCGCATCCGACGCTCCAAAACCCGGAAACCAATTGACTTTATGCATGTAGCGATAGATTCTACAAACTCAATAACACGATGTAATATTGACGCTACTTCGTAAGATTTTGACAGAAAAGCAATAAGTAATGAAAATTTGCTCACCTGTGTGGTATCAGTGAGAAAACAGATCTTCCGAGAATACCTTTCATAATTCATATATAAGATGATGATGATGATCCACAGCATTCATATTGCGCCGTTTATCTGTTAAAGGGGATTCCAACCCAAATAAAAACTTGCTTTTATAAGAAAAAGAAAAATCATACAAGTCGATAGGTGAAAGTTTGATCAACATTGGACAAACAACAAAAAAGTTATGAATTTTTAAATGTTGTAAATATTGGTAATCACTATACCCATGGAGACTTCAAATTGGCCGCATATGGGATGTCATAGTGATGTCAGGCAAGGACTACTCTTCTATGTACTCCAATACATATCATGGCTAAAATGTCATTTTTCCAAAAAATTTTATTTTAAATTGTATTTTTCGTTCATGAGGACATAAAACAATATACTGCCTGGATTGTATTTAGATTACTGCCCCAGGGGAATGGGTACTTAGGAGAAATCCACAACTCCCTGATAATAAAGTACATGGCCTATGGGAAAGTTGTCCTTGCCCCTTGTCATAATTTTCTTACCCAGTTACCAATTTGAAATCTACATTCTATTAGTGATCTCAATTTTAAAGCAGGCTCTATAACTTTCTTATTGCTTGTCCGATTTCTTTCAAACTTTCGCCATTCTATTTAATTTATTTTTCGCCTTCCCAACACAACATTTTATGGCCAAGGCTGGATTCCCCTTTAAAAACATTCAAAGGCTCAGGCTCATCCAATCGGTTAATCACTACACATCTGCCGAAATGAGTGAGTTTTGAGAGACTGTGTAAAGAGTTCTATGCTGTCAATTTCACGAAGTGAAAAAAGGAGGGAGTTCCAAAGGCGCGAAGCAATAGAAGAAAAGGCACGGTCTCCAAATCCCCTTAGGTGTGTAATGGGTAAATGAAGAGTGATACCATTACCAGATAAATTATAGGAAAGTGGAATTCTAGGTTGATTTTGGTACTGGACTACTGGTGACAGATTATTGCAGACTTGTTTTGATGGAGTACTGCGTGGGGCATGCATGGGAGGCTTGCACTGCACATGCTTTTCATTCATAAATTGGCTTGTGGGGCAGTGGCTGGATGACGTTACCTATTGGGTTTTTCCACCAGCCATATGCACATTGCTTTCAAACCAAATAATTTACACATTTTTTATCATTGTAAATGTAGATTAAACATTACAAAAAAAATCCTACTTTCAAAATCAATATATGCATTCATTATCTGAAGGATTTCTTGTTCCTACATTCTAAACCAATGAGAGTATTTGACCAATGTTTAGCTTTACTTTTCTCTATCATAAAAAAATCTTTCTCACAGGACTATGCGGAGGATACAATGAACGAATTACTGGCGATTTACGGTTATAACGAGAAGGTGGAACATGGTGTTACCCAGAATATGCAGCTAGCGCCAAAATACCACAAAGAAGGTGTGTATATCTATGAAAATCTATAATGACCAATAAGATGTTCAATATAAAATAATTCACATTCATGCTCTACAAGGTCCACCTGGGGGATGTTTCATGAAGGTTGTCAGTGCTGACAATTTAAAAGAAATCATTGATTTTGATTGGCTGAGAGGCACTTGCTTCTGACCGATACTATGGTAACTGTCAGAGAAAGTCAACTTGTCAGTGCCGACAAATTTCATGAAACGGTCCCACGTTCCCAGAAAGTGGATAAAATGACCCATAGTCCCTCCTTAGTCTGCAGGTACAGACCCTTATTGAAATCCTGATCAACAAGTAGGTCTTCATGCAAGACTAGAACTGATATGATCTGTAGTTTCATTATCCAGGAGGGACCTTCTGTACACAAGACATTTTAGGCTGCATATTCAAACCATTTCCATTCAGTGAAGGGTTAGACCAGCAGACTAAATCCCTCCAATACCCACATAGTATTCACACCTGTCCAGCATTTATGGTAAACCCAACCAACAGGGAAAACTAATTTTCAATTTAATTAATCTTAAACTCACCAGGTACCAGCCAAAGTATTACCCGGTACATAGATGTACTGTTGCTGTTTAAATTGGTCTTGAAGGGAGTTTCAGGACTTTCCCCCTCTATTTTTTGAAAGTTTTCCAAGGTACAATGTATTTTGGAGGTTATTTGGCCTCATGCCCCTGTTATTAAATTACCTTTCTAAAAAAAATAGACACTGCATTTATTTTCTTCATTCTGTCTACATTCCTAAACTAGTTTTTGATTGAATTGATTTTAAACTCACCAGGCACCAGCTTAAGTTTTACATACTGTTACAGTTTGAATTGATCTTGAAGGGAGTTTTAGGGCTCAGGGCTCCTCTATTAAAAAAAAATTGTTTTTTAAGGTACAATGTATTTTGGAGGTTAATTTGCCTCAAGCCCCTGTGTTATGAAATCACCCTTCTAAAAAAAATTTAGCACTGCATTTATTTTCTTGTCATTCTTCCTGTCTTCACTTCTATTCTGGTTCTGATTTGAAAGAGCGTGGTCTTCGGAAGCGGCTGCTTATGGCGCACTCCAACAAAGGTGATGCGGCGAGTGAGTGTTCTGTGTCAGGGAATGTCACACCGGTGTCCGGTTCTGATCCACAGTCCGCTGAAGAAGATCCTGCCTCACCAAGTAGCTCACAAGACAACACAGGTAAAAGGAATTACAGGCACGAATTAAGACCTATTTTGAGTTTTGGTACCCTACTTTGCAGGCATAGACCCTGATTGAAACCTTGATCAACAAGTGGGTTTCCATGCGAAGACTAGCACAAATAAAACTTGCTGCTTCAGGGCCTTCAGTACCCATGGCTTTATAGGTCACACATTCAGACCCTAATCCTCGAGTGAAGGGTTTGCACAAAAATTTAGTAACATTGAAATCAAATATCGACAATCACTAGTAAAAAAAAATTATCTAATGCATTGGTGTAGATGACCAACACATTTTGCTCTTTTACACTACCAGACACAATTCTTTAACTACCTGTTTCAATCAGAGAACAATAGATTCAGTCCTCTGCATCTATTGTTCTTTGGTTGAAACAGGTAAACAAGGAGTTAAAGATTTGTGACTGGTACTGTGCAGGATATTGCACTTTTGTTGATGCTTTCTTCCACTTATCAAAGTAGGGCAGTATAGCATGTGTGATAATATGTCTGTACATTTCTAGTAATATTATCATTTTCTGTCTTTCTGAACAGAGTTGCTTGAAGCTCTTCAAGATGGCAAGTGCAGCAACAGAGACCATATTACCTGTGCTTGGTGCAAGAGTCCCGGCTTCAAGCATTACACTCTCAACACACAGACCGAGTCCAAAGCTTTCTGCAGTGAACGCTGCTTCGCTTCTTGTAGGAGGGCATACTTCAAGCGGAACAAGGTATGCGACTGGTGTCGCCACACGCGCCACCAGGATTACATCTACTTGATTGATGGAGAAAGGAGGTTACAGTTCTGCTCCTCGAAGTGCATGAACCAGTACAAGATGGATTCCTACTACAAGGATGGTCCCACCGTGAGACGTAAAGTGGCCAAAGCTGCGACTAGTAGTGGAAGCAAGAGCAACGGGTCCGTGCCAGTGTCGCCAACCCTGCAGCAGCAGAGTTTATCAGAACGGAACAGCCCAGATACTGTCTCGCAGGATGCTGCGTTTCACGATTCCCAACCCAGCCCCTCCAACATTCCTCTGTCTGGGGTATTCCAGACGAATTCCAGTTCTTCACAGTCCATGATGGGTATGCCTCAACTCAGGCCAAGTGGAGTCTTTGGGGTGCAGACTGTCGTACCTCCGGCCATGTCCTTCCGCCAGGTTGTTCCCAAAATGCCAGTTGTCCAGGTAGTTGGGTCCGGAGGTGTGCCTTTGAATTTGGTGCAAGGGCTTAATCAATCCTCAGCGTCTGGCTCACGTAAAGTGACTGGGCGACTCAATCCGCAGCAGTGGAGTAATCTTCAAGGGGTCCAAGGTGTGTCCAGTTTCAAGAAGATCCGACCAAAACCACAAAGCAACAATGCTACCTTACCAAGTAGCACTGTGACTTCATCTGCCAGCAACAATGCACCATTCACTAACCAAAAGCCCCGAAAAGACACACAAAGTAGTACTTCAACTCCAAGAGGAAATTCTGTCCTGCCTCCTGTGACTGTCATGGTCCCACATCCTGTCTTTATACCCATTCCTGTCCCAATTCCCATTCCCATTCCTGTGTGTAGAGAGGCTTATGAAGCTGCAATGGCAAAGATCAAAGAGAACACTGGGGACACTGAACAGGAGGCGACAACCTCCTATGATCATGATGAGCAGCAGGAGAGGAAATCAAAGAAGAGGATATCTGACATGTTCACTAATGGGAGCTCTCATTTACCATCATCAAGCAGTACTGGGGCCTTTGTGCCCTACCGCAGTCATCAAGCAGATGTGCGGGATAATGTAAGCAACAGTACTGATGGCCACTCCATGGAAGCCATGTTATCCAGCAGCATGCAGACATCTCTCACCATCCCCTCCTCCTCCTCTTCTGCCAGTGAGGCCTTGGAGTCCAGATTGAGACTTCAACCTCAACGGCACCCGTCTCACATCAGTACAGCCACGGTAGAAGCTATGCACCGCTCCATCAACTCACGCATGCTGCGCCACAAGTGCCTGCAGAGGAGTGCCAGCATGGACCTCAGCTTTGGCCGCTACAACACCCTCTCTGCTCTCACCGACTTCTTGGGCGAGAAACGTGGCTTCAATCCCCTCCTGCATGGCTCTCCTGGAAACCGGGAACTAACTGCAGATTCTCACGGACTCTCCACCAGAGCCAGCCACTCTGCCCTACCCACCAAAGGGGCGGGAGAGCTGTCTCCAAGCGTTCGGGAAGCACTCCGCTGCCACCTCACCCGTCGGCTGTCCCAGTCGGCCCTGAACCTGACCGATGTTGGTCGGTACCCTGAGGAGGACCAACTGCGCAGGAGCCAGAGCATGAGTCGCCTCCAGGAAGACTCGGACAGTGGTCACCACCATGAAATGGAAGCCATCAGTTCTCATACAAGCCTTGAGAAGCTTGCTGATACCAGTGATTCCTCAGAGCATATTGACCCTCGAATTTGTGCTGATGGTGATGGGTCTCTGCAGATGGACGATTCCGGTTTGCAGCCTGCCATCAAGAGGAGATGCCTTGGTAGTCCAAACCAGATTGACTAACCTAGAGCAGCAGTATTTTTAAGTGGTCCTTTGCTTTCAGATCCATCTGTGTAGCTATGTGTAGCTGTGCCTTTCACCTTGCACAATTCATTCATCATTTGTCTCCAATTCATTTTTTAGTGTGAATCTGAACAGCTTGTCACAAGAAAATCAAAATCGATGATTCATTGATGTTTTATCATCTTCTAATCAACATTGCAAATGTCCTCGTGATTAATAACAGCATACCTTTTTTTCTTGAGACACGTGATCTGTAATGCTGCATACTGCATGTAGATGTAGGTTACATTTACAGGTTGAATGTCCATTGCTCTTTAATACCGGAAATAAAAGAAAATCAATGTAATAAAGGAATTTCAAAATTGCACCTACTGCTATAAGTACGCACGCACACACTATAGGTTAACCCACACGGCAGTTCTTAAATCGTTCCGTGTTTGTCATGTTTCAATGAATACACTGCCAACATTCTGAATAGACATTGAATGTGGTAGTTGTTTGTGTAAAAAAAACGTTTGCATTCAAGCACCACAGCAAAAAAAAAATAGCTTTAATTTGATGTGCACAGTCTTGTGTTAAGGAACACCAATGTGATGTCACAGCCTTTTGCCATTGTGTATGGTTCCAAATCAGATATCCTCACACCAGGCATATGTCAGTAGATTAGAGCTGGGGACATTACCCATAGCAACAATTGTAATCAGAGATTCCTTGCGGTTCACACATGTATATTTAAAACTGTAAAGAACCAGTTAGTTACTGTGTTTTAGTCATCCTTTATTGGTTAAAGCGAGGTGAGTCATGCTTATTTGCTTGCTTTGCATTGACATTACATATTTTTTCCCACCACATTGATTCACAAATTACTTTTGTGTTACATACATGTACATAGGACAGCATGTTTATTACCATCATCCAAATTCGCTTCAAATTTTAGCACTCAGCAGCAGCAAAATCAGTCCCTACGGTGTTCTCAAACAGTCTGTATTAGTTTATAAAATGAGACAACATTGATTTGTAAAATACAAAATGCATACCAACATATTGGACATAAATTATATGCAGCAGTTCACTCTGCCTTTCTGAGAAAGGAAGGGCATAGGGATTAGTCCAGATGCTGGACCTTCGAGAATTTGTTTTCCTCCACACACTGCGCTCTAAACCACTGTTGGCTTTTCCTACACACTGCACTAAACCATAGATCGCGGCGATCCCCAATTTGGGGATCGCGCGATCAATGGGAAAAGCGAACAGTGGTTAGAGCGCAGTATGTGGAGGAAAACAAAATCTCGAAGGTCCAGCATCTGGACTACATAGGAATAGAAATACAGGAAAATTATTAGAAATGTGTACTGTGTCAGAATCCATGCATGTAGATGTCTTTGCATAATTAAGAGATCCACTGGCGGTCATTTCTTTTCTTGATAATTGAAGCAGCTGTTAGGGAAAAAGGACAGAGGCAATTAGGTAAGAAAGGTATGTAATAAAGAGATCAGAAAATTATAAGCCCGAATTCACAAAGGTGGTTTTGAAAACCCACGGTCGATTCCACGGTTTAGGCAGATTTCCTACATAAATTACGCTTAATTTAGCGCGTATCTGGCGCGCGTATAAAACATGTCCAATGCTTGTGCGCTTTTGTCACAGTGCGCCAAATTGACGCCTGTTACCATGGTTAGATAGGCTATTTTATTAATGAGTCCACTGTTTGAAGAGGACTCATGAATAAAAAACAGTGGACTCATGAAAAAAATAGCGTGGATAACCACGGCAACAGGCGTCAATTTGGCGCACTGTGACAAAAGTGCTTATCGGGATTGGACATTTTTCATACACGAGCCTGATATGCGCTAAATTAAGCGTAATTTATATAGCAAATCTGCATAAACCGTGGACTAAACCGTGGGTTTTCAAAACCACCTTTGTGAATTTGGGCCATAACGTTCCGTGTTCCAAACAGGTTTCAAAACGTACCATGTTATGAAACCGTGGACTGTGCAGATTTCTTGTACATGTATCGCCATGCATCATTCAAGCATGAATTTACTGCCCGTTACCAAAGGCTTATAACTGGACTTCTTTTATAGTGTATGCAATGAAAGCATAATTATGTACAAGAAAGCAATTTAATTTAGTCCATGGTTAGTTCCATGGAGCAATCGATGGAGTACAATCATGGAGCTACTACCTGTACGTGTTTATAGCTCCGTGGTACGATCAAAGCATTCAGGCCAATAGGTTAGGCACAGCTTGTCCTTAACGTACCTCTTACTATATATGAAAAATGTATTTGAATTTACATGTAATTTCAAGCTGAAAATTATAACATCATTCGGCAGCTGGTGTGATTTCTTGATATAAGCCTACTTTGAGATCAGAGCTATCACTTTATTTTACTTTTTGTCAGCATTATTCTTGCCAACATTTCTTAAGTATTGGTACAGTATTTCAACTTGTTATTGGAATTACTGTACATATATATTATATAAATAGTGTACAATCTATTGTACAATATACCGGATTATATGTACGACAAATATAAAATTATCCCGAGTGCAGGTTTATTTCACCGAGGCCGAAGGCCGAGGTGAAATAGGCTTGCACGAGGGATAATTTTATATTTGGAGTTCATATAGTCCAGTAATATTGTAGGATAGAACGTTCACTATTTATTATAGTAAATAGATCCCTCAATCTAAGCCCCCCATCATGGATTTTGCCATCCAAAAATCGAAAGTTATATTGTACATATGTACAATATAACTTTTTGAAGGGAGGTCACGTGGTACAAATCCAGCCAATCACAGCTCGTATTTTACTACCACTATTTACTATATGTATATATATATATATATATACACACACAGTCTGTCATGAGCTATAAAAATAATTTTGAAAAATCCCAATAACGCCTCGGATGGCCATCACTGAAAAGTGTATACTGTTTAACTTAAAAAAAAAATCCTTTGAGATATTATGACCTTGATAATGGATTATCATACATTGTATACTCAAAATGTGAATCCATGATCATCCCCACATGGCTTTAAAGAGAAATTCCAGTAGTTGCAGTAAATGCTGATTTCATGAGAAAGTCTGTAAAACCAGGCTTAATTGTCAGAATATCATCGAGGATCTAGATCTGGCACAGTTACATAAACTGAACTTTGTGAAATCTTGAAATCTACGCTGAAAAACGTTCACACTGAAGATCACCAACACAGATAGGCACACGTGGGACAGTGTATTATTATTGCTGGAATAAAGACCCGACGGAAGTGACCGAATCCGCGCTTATTTTGCTTATTTCTCAGCAATTACACAATTTCTTCCAGAATCCTTTGGCACATATTTTTTATTCATACAAACAGACACTTGGGTGGTCATTATATTAGATTCTGTAAAAAGTCATTCTGAGATCGTTACCAAAACTGGAATTTATCTTTAACCTATAATAATGCATGTAATTTGTTGTATTGTATTGAGCTCCATTTTACCTGGCTTTGGATAATGGGCTCTCATACTCTCATATTATGCAATTGATGACCATCTATCCTCGATAAAAAAAAGAATAGATACTTGTAGTGTAGGAGCAGACCAATAATGATCATATTGCTTAGCTATCATGTCACATCTGCTACCTATGGTATTGGCATTAAGAAAAAACAAAATTGTGATTAAAGAATGGTAAATAGATTTTTGCTTAATGTATATGTGGTTCTCGCTGTATTGACTAATAATAGTGATATATTTACCCAGGGAAGCCTTGTCAGTTCTGAAAACGGTTCCCCAGCGGGCCCTGCTATTATCTTTACCACGGCTTTAGCTGTGCTGCCTAGGAGCTCAAGCATTAAAGAAATGGGTACCGGGTCCCCATTCACCTCACCTGGGTTGAGTGCAGCGCAATGTGGGTAAATTTCTTGTTGAAGGAAAACACACATCATGACTGGGAATCAAACCCATGTCCTTCAGATTGAAAGATGAAGGTCATAACCACTAGACCACAATGCCCAATCAGAATGCCTGTTTGCATCTTTGTATCACATATCTACTTTATACAAACTCAAAATACAGACTGTAGCAGTAGGCTACTCTAATTCAGTGTAATAGGCCTACATATGTCACTTGATGCAAACATTATTTCATGTGAAATATACATCCTAGATAAAGAGCTGTTAAGAGCAGAGATACTTTTTGAAATCATGAACTGAGCATAGTATTTTCCCTCCAATTGTATCCATTGTACTGTGCATGAAGATTGATAAAAAGGGATGCAGGTGAAATGGGCCCAAAAATGCTGAGGGTTGGGGAGTTTTCATGTAGATCAGTGGATAGATTTGGGTCTTTTGTAATGACCACAAAAAGTATCTCAAAATACATTTACTAGATTTTATCATGTGTATATTGATTTTTATACAGTCTTGCATTGACGTCGTAGCAATTGTTTTACGTTTGATGTACTATTTTTCACTAAAAAGCGAAAAGTCGGCCAAAAAAATTTGTTATATTTTAGTGTGCTGCAATGGTTTCAATCATATCTGTTAAATTGTTCGTTTATCATTAATTACGTTACTGCTACTTATACATGTACATGTGGGACTTTGCGGGAACTCGTGCAGGAATCCGTGCAGCAAGCATCTATTCATTGCTCATGCTTGCATAATAGTAATGATAATAGGCATTTATATAGCACCATCTATCTAGAAATACTCTTCCGAGGTGCATTGTTTATTATTGCCCCGGCTTTAGCTCAAGCTGCCTTTCAGTGCTCAGTGCATTCAAGGAATTAATCCTGCCAGGTACCCATTCACCTCACCTGGGTTGAGTGCAGCACAATGTGGATAAATTTCTTGCTGAAGGAAATTACGCCATGGCTGGGATTCATCACATGCAAAATGATGCACAGCGTCACCGAGCTCTGCTACATGTACATGTGGCTTTGATGAATGTTAGGAGTCGAGATAAAAAGTCGCAAGATGTAGCTCTAACTTCAAAGAGGGATTAGGGAGTTTCGCTCCATGAGGCACGACACATTAAAGCACATATAAAATGTCAAAAATGCCAAATGCCTTTCATGATAACTGGCACCCAAGAAGCGTTTGTCAAAAATTGATGAATCAAATATTGTCCGCTCATAAACTCAGGACAAAGACCTCCCAGCTGTTCATTGTCAATTGACATGCATTTTTCATTTTAAAGTTTACTGTTGTTCGTGAATGTGTTGTGCATCGCAGGGTTAAAAACTCGCTATTGAAGGAAAGGGTACATACTTAGGGTCAACCAACAAAAAGGGTGAACTAAAAACAATATTTTGACATAAGGTATTGATGTTTAATGATTAGATTTTTTATCAGGCCAATGAAATGAGATGCAGTTTTGTTTTGCTGTAAGGCAATAGAAATTTAGATTTAGGTGAAATATTTACATTGTTTTCATAATCTGTAGGTTTTACATGTACATTTAGTTACCAAAATAGCCAAAAAGTGTGTTGTGTCAAGTTTCTTGACCTTCAATTTGTACATGTTCATACATGTATGAAACATACATACAGTGTACATGTAGTATATCTAGAATTTAGAACTTGTAGTACATGTGTACATGTAATTCAAATCGTTCCATAGTGTATATTATGAATGTTGCAAAGTGTAAAGGAAAAAGGATTTCACATATATTGAGGGTGATTTCAAGTTCGGTGTTGACCTTTTGGTGTTGGCATTGTGCCAGTTTTTACATGGAGTATAACACCAAACATAAAATGAAGATGATCCTGAAAAGTCACTCTCTAGGTGTTTGGCTGTCAATGTTGTGAACTAGACTATTTTTTGTAAACTCAGAACAGGTTTTAGAGCTGGGAAACGCAATCCAAATTGTGCTTCCAACATCGAAACCAAACACCAAACTTGAAATCCCCCTTTGTCTTGTAAAAGGTATATATACATACAAGTTAATGTACTTGGATGATTACTCTTACATGTACATGTAAGCATCAATATTTTTGTATCACATATATATCAAGAAGAAAGATATACATAAGCCCAAGGGCATTGTAAATGTATTCGAGTCAGATATTTATATTTGTATAACAGATGATATATTCACGTGTCAGCAGTATTTGTGCTATATATATTTTCTTTGTGGGCATTTTTGTATGCATCATTTATGACACAAGATTTTTGAACATTGTATTGTATTTTTGTTAGGAAATGTATTTCAAGTAGTCATGTAATATGTGTTTATATCCTCGCTTTAATACACGGTATTTGTCATTCATATGAACAGGAATCTACACGTAGCATGCTGCTCTGGTATGTGAGATTTGTTTGACTACAGTGAAGTCTGATGCCATTAATAATGAATAATCCAATGTCATAAACTGGTCCTTAAAGGAGAATGAAACCATTGGAACAAGATAGCTTGTGTGAAAACAGAAAAATCAAAGAAACAGATCAACAAAAGTTTGAGAAAAATCGGACAAATAATGAGAAAGTTATGAGCATTGAATATTGCGATCACTAATGCTATGGAGATAGCAAATTGGCAATGCGACAAAGATGTGTGATGTCACTTGTGAACAACTCTCCCCATTACTTTAGTATATATTTCACTTGAATTGCCTCTTTTATCACATCTATCCATAGATCATGTGATCTTTCTACGTGAGGGCATGTAATACATAATTTTTTAAGAATACATCATGGATAAAGAGTTTGTATCATTATAAGAAAAAGCAAAAAGAGACATTTTGAGGGTATTTTATAGTCCACTAAAGGGAAAGTTGTTCATCGGTGACATGACACATCCTTGTCGCATTGCCAATGGGAGGATATCCATAGCATTAGTGATTGCAATATTCAAATGCTCATAACTTTCTCATTATTTGTCCAATTTTTCTCAAACTTTCTTTATTCTTATTCTTTGATTTTTCTGTTTCTACACAAGCCTATTTGTTCCAAAGGTTTCATTCCCCTTTAACAAGTTGAATTCTGAATTGTGTAGGCAATGGGTCAACCTGTTGACTTTTGAAATGTGCGATTCCCATAGGGTCTGTACAGGGATCATACCAGGGAGCCGTTTCATAAAGCTGTTCACAAGTTAAGAGTGACTTGAAGAACGACTGGTGAACCTTTCTTGTGCTTTGTGATATCCCTCTGTAATTGAGTTATGACCTAAGAACATGTTCCAGTCGTGCGTAAAGTTGTTCGTAACTTTACGAACAGCTTCATGAAACACCCACCAGGCGAGGTGCAAGGGGCCATGACTTGCGCCCCTCTCTACATTTTGAGAATATTGAAATGTACGTTGACAACATCAAAAATTAATACGCCTAAAGTTTGCAAGGGGCACATTCAGGTGGGAGCACAAGGGAGTCACATGACTCGTGTCCCCTTCTATATAAAATGTTTGAGAATCGCCCAAATGGAAAAAAAAATATTAGAGAAAACTGTCTCTATTTCAAACGCTGGGATCGACCCATCGACCACTGACTTGAAGGTATCAATCTTTGGGACCAATATGTGTTTGACCTTTATATAGATTAATATTTGCTTCAGTACTACTTTAAAAAATTGCTCCTTAGTCATGAATATTTTGAGCGTGATTGCAACACATATTGAATGAATTCTTATGAAATTGATTTGCATTTCGAGAAAGAGTAAAATCTGTTTGATTTGTGTGTGAAGTATGAAGGGATGACTATCAAATACGAAATGAAGTTTAGATTGACTTTCATTGGAAAAGAAAAATATGTGTAGATAGTAATTGGTCATTTGCTACATTATCTAATTTGTTTTGAGTTGTTCAAGAGGATATTGTAAAGATGCTTTTTATAGGGTCAAATCAGAGCCAAGATAAGTCTGAATGAGAAAGTACATGTAAGCACTCACCAAAAGGCATATTCATTTGTGAAACTTCTACTAAAATCCCAGGGGGGGGGGCCACTTACATTGATGAGTGGATACCATGCGCGACCAAAAAAACACGTAAAAAGGATGTCTTTTTCACGATAGGGCACGTTACGTACGTAACGTGATAAGGGTGTCAAAAACACTAAAATAATGAAAAAAGGGTACCTATTTCACTCGGAAAATTACGTGTTTAGGGTCGACTTTGCGGGGGATGATAAAACAAAATTAAAATGTATTATAAAGGATGTCCTTTTTGCTCCAACACTTTGTGTTTTAGAGTCCGATTTGCGCGAGGTGTAGAAGCTGGGGTCGTACAAAACCAAATAAGGTAAAGCCGACGACCGAAGGACCCGTAACAATAAAACATTCCTGTGCTTGTTTAGGGGTTCATTTCAGGGAATATTTGCCAAGAGTATCGTTTTGTTTCCAATACTTGTTAAGGGTAGGGTTTCACACGCCAATACTTGTTAAGGGGTGCATTTTCAGAATATGGAAATTACGTGTTTAGGGTGCTTTTTGAGACCCCATGGTCGCGCATGGTATCCAATCGTGAATGGAAGTGGCCCCCCCGGGACTAAAATATCAAATGTTTCACACATTTCCTTGGAATATACATTCTTCACCCAACCATAAAGCCTAAACTAAAAATAGTTATGTTGCCCTCGACAGTAAATTTGCAAAAAAAGAAGAAAACCGACCGACCCAACTTTCTGATTTTGGGGCTTGTGAGGGAAACATTATGGCCTGAATTCACAAACGTGGTTTTGAAAACTCACGGTTGAATCCATGGTTTATGCAGATTTCCTGTACAAATTACGCTTATTTTACCGAGTATCGGCTGCGTGTATAAAAAGTGTCCAATGCTGATGCGCGCTATTGTCACAGAGCGCCGAATTGACGCCTGCTACCATGGTGAGATACGCTATTTTATTCATGAGTCCACTGTTTGAAGAGTGGACTCATGAATAAAAACAGTGGACTCCTGAATAAAATAGTGCATCTAACCATGGAAATAGGCGTCAATTTGGCGCTATGTGACAAAAGCGCGCATCAGAATTGGACATTTTTATACACGCGCCCAATACGCGGTAAAATAATCGTAATTTAGACAGGAAATCTGCGTAAACCATGGTCTCAACCGTGGGTTTTCAAATCCACCTTTGTGAATTCCGGCCAATATTTTTAGGCCCAGTTTTGTCCTCATGATTTCGATGAAGTGACATCGACATTTTGTAGAATTGGCTCTAATTTTCACACGCATCTTTGGGCTATCTGTATAATATTAAACGGGAAGGTCATCCTGATAAAAAAAAGTTTATTGTAAAAATAGCAAAAAATAATTTAAAATATTGCCGAATGTTTGAGAAAAATCCCTCAAAAAATTTGTATTTTGGTTCTTTGACTTGTGACGTCATATGAGAGAAGCTTCCCTACATATTGTATTGAAAAAAATCAATGAAATGTCATTTTCTCAGAAAATTTAAAAGGGCTTTTACTGTACTTTCAGTACATCAATAGACAAATCATTTCACCAGTTTAGTAAAATGAAAATGTGAATAATTTATGCATTGTACATTCTATAACTTATGAAGCAGCTGCTCATTTATGATGTCTTAAATTCCAACTTTCTTTATGGATTTTCCTCAAACCTTCACCAATATCTTTTGTTCTGCTTTCTTGAGAACAAACTTTTTTCAGGGTGAACTTCCCCTCTAGTTATCATAGCAGTGTTATCAGTGAACTGTACAACAATAAGTAAATGTACAACCAATCAAATCTTCAGAAAAAAAATAAGGCATTCTTCCTCCATTTCCCACATAATCTTCAGTGCTTGGTCCGAGACTCCATTACATAGAAGTTGCAATCGATGCTTGAATTGATAGCAGTTTCATCATCATGCAAAGATGGCAAGGCATTTAGTCAAATTTACGATCCGCCAAAACCTCAGCAACTTTCCCAGCTCTAACAACCCTTAGGAAGTGTCTACATTTTTCTAATGTTACCAGCGATCTCCTACCTTAACAGAGAAGGATACAAGAGAGAGATCGACCATGAATTCTTACTGTATCTTTTTTATACAGGCCTTTAAGTATATTTGTGTATTGAAAAAAAAAACAACTAAGTGTACACTGTACAAAAGTGCCCAGCATTATTTTTCTCTTCTCAATCATATGAGAGAGCCTTCGTCTTGCCTACTTAACATCTCGTTCTCTCTCTTTCTCATCGGTGCAGGGATATATTGCTAGTCCTCCTTTACCATTTCACTTATAAATTAAGAGTGGAAAACTACTCTTTTTCTTGGATGGTATTTTCTTTTCGAAAGGGAGAGGGATGTTGTGAAAGACATGCAGGCTATATACATGTATCTTTAAAAACACAATCTGTTAATTCTAATTGTTCAAATTTTAAGCAATTCTACTCGTCTGTAACTATAATGCATCTAGACCCAGCCAAATTTCACAACTACTGTCTCCCGTTCAATCTTCAAGTTCGAACCTTGTATAATTTTTCCAGCACCTAACCCCTAAAACATGTACATTGAATTCCCAAAGATATTTTAATTCTTTAGATCATTGTGTCATTATTATATATGTTGTGTAGGCATAGTGTAAATGTGTTAAATATGTATAGTAACACTATTGATTATAGTGCATATTATATTTTTTGGTGTTTTGTGTATCGGCTTTGTGTACAATAAAGAGTACGTTAAGCACCAAGTGACACTGCGAATGTAACAAGACCAAGAGCTTCTGAGTTTTTTGTATCTGTGTTCTGCTTCTACATGTAAGTCACAGCATAGATTTGTAAATGTAACTACCGGTACCCCCCCCCCCCCCCCCGATGAACACCCAAAGGATTACCAACCTCAGGTATTCTCTTTGGTAGCCACCCTCCAGAACATAATAATAATATAGGATATTTATATTGCGCTCATATCCACCTTGTTAGGTGCTCAAGGCGCTCCTATATTACCCGGCTAAGCTAGGCGTTCATAGCGCACACAGCTTCTTAAGGAATTACTTCCTACCGGTACCCATTTACCTCACCTGGGTTGAGTGCAGCACATTGTGGATCAGTTTCTTGCTGAAGGAAATTACGCCATGGCTGGATTCGAACCCACGACCCTCTGTTTCAAAGTCCGAAGACTAATCCACTGGGCCACAACGCTCCACATAACAGTCACACAACATTTGCTCCTGCGACAATTGCCCGGGGCTTTATTTCGTCTAAGATGTAGGGTTAGCTTTGCAATAGGGTTTGATATCAGGTTCAGGGTAGCGTATAGTGCTTAACCCAGGGTTGAAGTTGGTCATTCGGTTAGTGTTTGGAATGACGTGTGGAGCGATTATCGCCATAGCAAATGTTGTGGAACCGGACATACACTTTAAGATACTCATCATTTCATAAATTTAACCATGGTTTATTTCATAATAATAATAATCCGCTTTTTTATATAGCGCTTAATACATCGGAATGACGTGTCTAAGCGCTTTAGATATATTATTACCCCGGTCATCGGATTCAATCAGTCGCCGGTGAGGCGCACACAGTACTGGACAAGCTACAATGACTTTCACATCCTACCGGGTACCCATTTAGTACCTGGGTCGAGAGTGGCAAAGTGTGGATTAACGCCTTGCCAAAGGATGCCAGACCGTGGTGGGATTTCAATGTTGATAACGCCATCAGGGACAAGCGGTGTCGATAAGTCTTGCTCTGCTATGCAGGCAAGACAAAAATTTAAGAATTATTCTTTGTATATGAATCGTCAGCGGTATGAAATAAATATCAATGAGATAGATAATTTCTAATAGATTAGCAAATACCTCTTTCTCCCTCATATCTGTGGTCTGTTACACAAAGGTTAGGCGATCAATTGTGAAATGACATCAATGGCCAACCAAGATCAAATGTTAATTTCTCATTTTTCACATTTCATTATCTCCTGTCACAACCTTTGTGTTACTGATCATAATTTCATAAGACAGACATTGATCACCTTCTTGCCATTTCCAAATAAATTCAAATAAGCATACAAAAATAATTAATAGTCTGCAGTTCACTTCAAATCAGCTCACTTTATTTTCAATTTTTCTTGTTTAACACCTATCAAAGGCGATTCATATAAATAATCATCCATATTTACAATATTTCTGTTCTCATTATAAAATACATCTATTGCAACAATTCAAGACATTGAAAATAATAATGTTCTAGTCATAGAATGAAGAATTCTACATGTAATTACTAGAGAATAAGACAAGACAAATTACATGTATAAAATGAAAGTACAATGTTTGAATCATGTTGAATAAGTAAATGCTGCATGGGCATTGGGATTTTTGTTGTTTTAGAAAAAAAAAACTGATGTGCACATGAAATGAAAATGAATCTTTCAAATCAACCAAAAGAAAACCTTCAAAATTTCCAAAATATGAAAGAAAAATACACTGTAAATTCATGCGTCTACTTGATCTACTTTTAAAGTGTGCATCCTTCATTGTAGTTCCAAAAGGCTTGGTCCCACTGCAGAGGAAAAGAATCTTCACATCCATTGGAAAACGTTATGTATCTATTGCGTACTCTTTTCATACTACATGTTTCATATGCTCTATATCCATTGCGCATCCGTCCACTGTGATTTCATGGTTCACCCATTTTGTCCATTGTCTGGAGCGGATGAAAATGGATGGAGCCACCGCGAAATTTTGCTCATCCGCTGTGTCCTTAATGAATACGTTTTGTGTCCATCAGCCAGTGGGACCAGGCCTTAAAGGGGAAGTTCACCCTGAAGAAAACTTTGTTGTGAAAATAGCAGAAAAAATAGTAAAAAATATTGGTGAAGGTTTGAGGAAAATCCGTTAAAGAGTAAGAAAGTTATTAGAGTTCAAAATTTTTGATTTGTGACGTCATAAACGAGCAGCTGCCCCATGTGCTATGTAATATAAAAGGTATGAATTTCAAATTTTGTATGGTTCCTGATGACTTAATTTTGTTTTCTGTTCATGATCGGGTATGAAATGATTTGTCTATTAATATACAAAAGTTACAGTGAAAACCATTTTCAATTTTCTGAGAAAATGACATTTCATTGATTTTTTACGATTCGCTATGTAGGAATGATGCTCGCATATGACGTCACAAATCAAATAATTGAAATTCTAATAATTTTTCAATTATTTGATGAATTTTTCCCAAGCCTTCGGCAATATTTTTTATTATTTTTTCTGCTATTTTTACAATAAACTTTTTGTCAGGGTGAACTTCCCCTTTAAACTGTATATCAGAAACTACGAGTCTCTTCAAACAATTTTCATGTTGTGGATCAATTACAACCATAAAGTGTATAGTGTTTCATATCTCAAAGGTAACTTAACATTTTGCATAGTTAATGGAATGTGCACAAATACGTAAACCTGATTTAGATAGCTTTCATCTCAAATTTCCAATGCTATTAATTAACATCTGACACCAGACAGAATTCAACAGCTGAAACTTGAGCATCGAATCCATTCATTCATTTTAGAATGTGATCATATTGCAGTATTCTAATGAACGCGATGGGATAGGTCGCTATCAAACCTCTTTCTTCATGCACGACAGTGCTTCCTCACCATACAAGCATATTTAATGGGGAAAATACCACAAAAAATATCAAGACTAATAAGACAAGCTATGTCTAAGAATAGCCCAATAGTCTTCTTTAGTTGCAATAACGAGGTGGGAGCAGGTGGTGTCTACCTTTATTTACCGCCCTTTCACACGGTTAGAAAAAAATCGTAATTTCAATGATTCTTCCAGTGCAAAATAAGGCTGACAATTTTTTGCACGTGTGAAACCAAACCAGAACATGATTAGAATCACGAAAGCCTGCAATCATTACAGTGATGATTCAAGATTCACGTGTGAAAAGGCCCTTAGACACATTAATTGTGCAACACTTGTTTTCACACGTGTGAGGCAGGTACATGTATGTAACAATAATGAGCATTGTTAACAGAGATGGTAAGCTTGTTAAACTGCAGTGGACTATTCATAATGATGGAAAAGCATACATTTCACACCCAGAACTGCCAACCTAAACAAGAACATTTCAGTATTATAAAATATGAAAATCTAGCTGGTTTTTTTTTGGGGGGGGAGGAAATCAGCATTTTCAAAGAAATCCCATAGGACAACACATAAAACTGGAAATTTATAAATCACTATTTTGCATGAAACCATCAGTATTCATCACATTTTTCAGTACTAAATACCAGTATGGAAAATCATTACTACTCATCTATATGTGTAGTTTTTTTTGGTCATACAGTAAACTCTGCATAAGTCAACCATCGATATGTTGCATGACCATGAAATTCAAACCATTATTTTAGACCAGGACCCTGATCGGGCGCATCGAGCATTCAAAAAATTCCTTCCTACCGGGTACCCATTTACTACACCTGGGTCGAGAGTGGCAAATGTAGATAAACGCCTTGCCAAAGGACGCTAGTGCTTCATTCAAAATGAAGTCTGAAGCAGGCAACTTGGTTTTTAATCAACACAGTTTAATACTCTTTGTGAATTGATTTCCTGTCCTTTTTTTCTGAATTACTTGCCTGGTAACACTGTCTGTTTATGTCTGTCTATGGTAACTCCCGTAGGATCATGGCAGGATAGCGTTTTGCAGAGTGAGGATTCGAACTCACAACCTTGCGATTATGAATCCAATGCTCTAACCACTGGACCACACTGGAGATGGAATAAGCAGGCAATTTTATAGGAATATCCTATATAATGAATAGAGAGCATTCCAAATGTTCATGTCGCTGCGGAGGCAAACCACCAGAGGAGAATCTCCATCAATATTAAATGAGTCTGCTCACTGCTCTAAATTCCTTTCAATATTTTGTAGCACATTCTAAAATTGAAAACATTTTGATTTCAGTTGAGGGATTAGTAGGATTCTTGTAAAACTCGTATCACTATCAAATAACAGCCAGCTGATGGTGCTGGTAAGTTCTAGTTGATTCCTGACAGTTCCCAACAAATGTGCCTTGGTTTGTACCATTGCTCAGTCACATTTGTTCTATGGCGAGTCGAAAACAGTTTTTATTCATTTTTATTCAAACCACCTATATGTAGCTGGTGCAAATAATGTTTTCGACTCGCTGTAAGCTATCACAGAAAAGCAGTTTCTCTATGTAAGTACTGTCAATATGGAATACACCCAGTACAATAGTATATTTTGATTTAAATTCATTTTATATTGAAATGAACAAATATTGATGTCATACTATCTTTTCTTTTTCATCCATATCAGGAATCAGCAAAATAAAGAGGTATAAAAATATAGAATATGTGAGCAATGCATTTGAGCGCTAAATCAAATATCTGAAACTTGACCAGTGACTCGATAAACCACACTTTAGCGTACTTCTGATGTTAGCTAACATGTATCATGACCTTCATGGCACAAGATTCACGGCTTATGGCTGTGTTGAAGGCGTCATCTACTTGGTTGAGGTGGAAGCGATGGGTGACGAGGTCTTTGATTGGCATCTGACCGGACGATAGCATGGAGATTGCCTTGGGGTACCTGTAATGTTAGAATCAGAAATAATTCACATGATAATGATAATCAATTATAATAAATAATAATAATAGACAGTTCTTGTATAGCACATAACACATTATAAATAACGTCTCTATGCGCTTCCAAAGGACTTGGATATTACCCTGGCTTTAGCCCCGCAGCCTTTTACAGCGCGGTGGCATTTCAAGGAATAAATTCCTGCCAGGTACCCATTCACCTCACCTGGGTTGAGTGCAGCACAATGTGGATAAATTTCTTGCTGAAGGAAACTACGCCATGGCTGGGATTTGAACCCACGACCCTCTGTTTCAAAGTCCGGAGACTAATCCACTGGGCCACAACGCTCCACATGCAGTTATGCAGTTATAGAAAACAATATCGCATGTACAGGTGTAGTGTCAATGTATATTTTTTTTTTTGGAAGTGAATACAGATTTTTTTTTACTGATTAATATAGTTATAACACTTAGTATACTATCAAAATTACCACTACTACTACTACTACTACCACTACTACTACTACTACTACTACTACTACTACTACTACTACTACTACTACTACTACTACTACTACTACTACTACTACTACTACTACTACTACTACTACTACTACTACTACTACAACTACTACTACGACTACTACGACTACTACTACTACTACTACCAAGTACCACTACTACTACTTCTACTACTACTACTACTACTACTACTACTACTACTACTACTACTACTACTACTACTACTACTACTACTACTACTACTACTACTACTACTACTACTACTACTACTACTACTACTACTACTACTACTACTACTACTACTACTACTACTACTACTACTACTACTACTACTACTACTACTACTACTACTACTACTACTACTACTACTACTACTACTACTACTACTACTACTACTACTACTATACTACTACTACTACTACTACTACTACTACTACTACTTCTACTATTCTACTGCTACTTTTTTTGCCCATATCTCACACTTGGCAGAACTTACATGTTTGCATAACGGAATATTCCTTTCAGTGTCAACTCTTTGGTGGATATGAGTGAGACAGGAAGTTTGGGTTCCAAGGACCCTCTTCCAACCAAGAGGATGTTTCCGCCTGGTCGACAAGCCTTAAAACATAAACAAGAGAGAAAGTTAGTACTGTTAAAGGGAAATTCAAACTTGGTAATAAATTGTTGTGCAGGAAAGGAGAAAAATAAAATAAATCTAAATGGTGAAAGTTTGGAAGAAATTGGACAAGCAATAAGAAAGTTATGGCTGCTTTAAAAATTGAAATCCTGAAGACTTTGTAGATTCAAATTGGCAACTAGCTATGTAAATTATGACAAGAGGCAAGGACAACTTTTCCATAGGACATGTACTTTATAATCATCAGGGATTTGTGGCTTTCTATTAACCCTATATAGCCCGAGCTATTTTGAAATTGCATAGACCGGGGGGGGGGCCTATTAGGACCCCCCCTCAGATCTCGGCCGTTTATCGACCGATTGCGAACAAATTTGGTGTGTGGGTGTCTCATGTATTTTACAAGAATGTGTTGTCAAATTTGTGATATTTATTATCATTTTTTATTTATCTAATTAATTATGCGAATATTCAAATTTTTTCAAGGAATTTTCATTTTTTGTAGTTTTCCATCAATTTTTTTAGAAAATGCAATGGAATCAAGCATGTTAGTAGCCAGTCATGTAATCTAAAAGACAGCTCACTCAACTGTATTGAAATTGTATAATCATTAGATTATACTAGTAATTAATTATGTGCATATGCTAATTTTTCTCAATAATATTCTTGTTTCCTTTTCCTTCTGTGTTTCCAAATTCTTATGTATTTCTTTGTTTTTAATTTATCATGTATTTCTTTGTTTTGAAATCTCTATTTTTTTATTGTTTTTTAAAATCTAGAATAGTTGGTGATAGCCCAAAAGAAAGCTATGTGAGGAAAAACAGAAAAAAAACATTCATCTGACAACACTTCTTGTAAAACCCATACATTGTACAGACAAAAGTCAATGGAAATTGCCATTTTCGGTGACATTGGTCACGATTATGTGCTATATCTCCGCAAGTGTACCCCCGATTTTCGCAAACAGGGTCTCAAAATGTGCGGGAGATGTGAAAGAAAAAACTCATGAAATTTCAGCGTATTATTTCGTTGCATTCAGAAATTATCGCGAAAAATGTCGAGGGGGGCCTTTTAGGCCCCCCCGGGCTATATAGGGTTAAGCACCCATTCCCCTGGGGCAGTAATCTAAATATAACCCAGGTAGTGTATTGTTTTATGTCATCATGAAAGAAAAAAATATTTTGAAGTAAAACTTCTGAAAAAATGACACTTTAGCCATTTTACATATCTGAATACATGGAAGAGTAGTCCTTGCCTTACATCACTGTGACATCACATATGCGGCCAATTTGAATTATCCATGGTATAGTGATTACAAATATTTCATATTGTTCGTCCGATATTTTTCAAACTTTCACCTATCCACTTGTCTGATTTTTCTCTTTCCTCTAAAAACAAATTTTTATTTTGGTTGGATTCCCCTATAATTATTTTAATGATTTGTATTTATTTGCTATACTACCAGTTGGGTGTTTCATAAAGCTGTTCGTAAGAAACGAATGACTTTACGTACGACTGGTGATCCTTGTTCTATGTGATATCCCTTGATGTAATTTAGTTATGATCTAAGAACATGTTCCAGTGGTGCGTAAAGTCTCTCGTAACTTTACAAACAACCTTATGAAGCACCCAACAGTTGGTCTAATTCTCTGATCAAGGCTATATCTATTATATGCCCGTATTCTGAAATCTGATTCGTTTAAACGGATGGTCCAGGCTGAAAATATTCATATCTTAATGCATAGAGTAGAATTCACTGAGCAAAATGCAGAAATTTCATCAAAATCAAATAACAAATGAATGAAGTTATTGAAGTTTAAAGTTTTGCAATATTTGTGAAAACAATCGTCATGAATATTCATTAGGTGGGCTGATGATATGTTTTCTTATGTTTTTAATACATAAAATCAGAATTTTTTCATTATTTCATACTTGTGTGAATATGTCTCCCTTATAATGAAATAAGTTGCAGCAATAAATATGTCATGCACTATTGTCATTCCAATTTTTCTAGTTCTTGGAGGAAAAAATTAAATAAACCTAATTTCATATAATACATTAAAGACAAAAGAACAAGTGGGGATGTGACATCATCAGCCTACCTAATGAAAATTCATGACAATTGTTTTCACAAAATTGCTAAACTTAAAACTTCAATAACTTTAATATTTGTTATCCGATTTTGATGAAATTTTCGGCATTTTGCTCAGTTATTAAAGCTATAAATACTTTCAGCCCAGGCCATCCCTTTAAAACTCACCCTAAAAAGACTGGGGGGGGGGCTGATTCAGCCCCCCCTCGACATTTTTCGCGATAAATCTGCCGTGCGAAATTTTTTGACCGCATCGCTCGCTGACTTTTTAATTTCAAGTCTCGCGCAACTTTTGAGACTTTTGAAATTGTGACCCCGGGTACGCGGTTCCAAAATTACGCAACATTTCGTAAGTGCATGCAGACCAAAAATTACTCAAAAACGTGAATTTGTGTACAAATCCAATGCAAATAGTGTTCTTAGCCAAAATTCATAAATGTATCATTATTTTTCCTTTTACTGCTTAAAATCAATTAATTTTATCTTGTTTATGGTCAAAATAAAGTCCCCGACAATTTCCATCGAAAAAACAATAAAAAACAAAAAGTCGAAAAACAAAGAAATACATAAGAAATTTAGAAAACAATAGAATACATAAGAAAATAAATGTGATTTTGAAATTTTTTTTAATCAATTTGATCAGATGCCTATCTAGAGTATATGAAACAAAAATTAGCATTTCAGGGGCATTATTTATTTAATTAGAGCAAACTTATGATTTTACGCATAAATTAGCATAATTAATGAGACTGAGATTTTTTTGCAGAATTTGATGTTATAGTTTTGTAGATAATGCCATGGGTAACGCGTGTGCCAATTTTCGTCGCGATCGCGCGATCAACGGCCGAGATCATAGGGGGGGGCTGAATCAGCCCCCCCCCAGTCTTCTTAGGCGTCGAAATAGCCCAGTCTATTTAGGGTTAAAACTCAGTCTATTAAGTGTTTTACTGACTCTCCATAGTTAAAATTGATAGCCAATCAGGAAATATATCTTTAACACAACATATTCAATTTGTCAGCTCATTTGACCCCCAAATCATTCATAACTGAGTGGGAATAGTTATATTTAAATAGTTTTCTTCATCAATAAAGGTCAAGTCCACCTCAGAAAAATGTTGATTTGAATCAATAGAAAAAAATCAGACAAGCACAATGCTGAAAATTTCTTCAAAATCGGATGTAAAATAAGAAAGTTATGAAATTTCAAAGTTTCGCTTAATTTTTACAAAACAGTGATATGCACAACTTACAGTGACATGCAAATGAGACAGATGATGATGTCCCTCACTCACGACTGCTTTTGTTTTTTATTGTTTGAATTAAAAAAAAATGCTTCATTTTTTTACAAAGCCAACTTGACTGAACCATATATGTAGTATTAAAAAATGCCAATTCCACATGTTCAGGGAGGAATTAGTCGTTGTTTCACTTAACGAGGAGACAATTAGAATATTTCATATAATAAAATACAAAATAAAAATTTCATATAATAAAATACAAATAGACATAGTGAGTAGATTATGTCATCATTCTCCTCATTTGCAGTGACCAGGATGTGTATACATGTATAACTGAAAGTCTAAAACGTCAGAACTTTCTTATTTTACATCCCATTTTGACAAAATTTTCAGTGTTGTGTTTGTTTGATTATTCTCTTTTCATTCAAATCAATTTTTTGTTGGGGGTGGAATTGTCCTTTATTAAAAACATGAGAAAAAGAGCCATGGTAAGACAGGAATCATATAATGCAAATGCAGAATTTGAATTGTTTACTTCCTAGGCTTAGCCCACTTTGTTTTCACACTACGTTTTTACAAAGTGGGCTAGCAGCCTAGCACGGTAAATAGTAACGGTACTTTCTGTCCCTAAAAAAACTAGATGGGGACAGATACTACAGCATACATGTAGTAAATCTGTGGTAATTGCCCTTAAAACGCAATGGACAGCTGAGAGGTTTTTCTTGATCATTGGTGAACTGGGTAAGCTGATTGTTGTAAAATTCTGAGCAAACAAAAGATTGCAAATATGTTTTTTGTTAAGATCGAGTCTAGAACAAAACTGCTGGGTTTTTTTCCACCAATTTTCGACAAAGTCTGCATCGTCATGAAGGGCTTTTGACAATAGATGTTGTAGAATCTGTCCCTGTTGTGATTGCAAAAAGTCCCTAAAAAGACTTTGTGCATGTAAAGGCCACCTCATACCTTACGACTGTTTGCGATCCGATTATGAAACGAATCACATTTTTCTCATATTCTGAAAATGTGAATGGAACATATTTTATTTGAGGTTTAAACAAATTGAAAGAATACTAATATAACCATTTTGAAAGATTGCAAGCCTTTATTTTGGAGTAAAGGCCAAATTAGTTTCAAATCGTAGCCAATCCTACAACTGCTATGACGTCTAGATATTAAAGGACAAGTCCACCCCAATAAAAACTTGATTTGAATAAAAGGAGAAAAATTCAACAAGCATAACACTGAACATTTCATCGAAATCGGATGTAAAATAAGAAAGTTATGACATTTCAAAGTTTCGCTTCATCTCACAAAAACAGTTATATGAACAAGCCAGCTACATCCAAATGAGAGAGTCGATGATGTCATTCACTCACTATTTCTTTTGTTTTTTATTGTTTGAAATATGAAATATTTTGATTTTCTCTTCATTGTCATGTGAAATGAAGTTTCATTCCTCCCTGAACACGTGGACTTCCATTATTTTAACATTTTGTGCTTCAGGCAAGGAGGTCCCAATTGTCAAATTCGTAAAAATTGAAATACTGTATAATTCAAACAATAAAAAACAAAAGAAATAGTGAGTGACATCATCAACTCTCTCATTTGGATGTAACTGGCTCGTTCATATAACTATTTTGTTAAAAATAAGCGAAACTTTGAAATGTCATAACTTTCTTATTTCACATCCGATTTTGATGAAATCTTCAGCATTGTACTTGTCTGATTTTTCTCTATTGATTCAAATCAACATTTTTCTGAGGTGGACTTGACCTTTAAGTTTGCTTTTATTTTAAGGATGATAGCACAGTCACAGATTTGAATATAGGTTTCGTACGATGATTTTCTTTTTGAACATCACACAGTAAGATATTCCAAGTCTCAATGTTAGCATCAAATTCTACTACGTTTATTCCAAAACTGAGTCGCAGACCAATCATAAGGTGTGCGGTCATCTTAAGAGAGTGATATCACTTACTAATATACAGGAGAGTAGAGCTATATCTGACCCACAGCATTCCATACCACAATGTGGCTCGGCTCCTAAGAGGTCAACGACCTTCTTTGCCGCCTCCTCACTGCTCAACCCCTTAACATTCAGAATGCAATCAGCACCGTACTGCTTAGCTACACTCAGCCTATGATCATCAATATCTGTACTGAATAGTATGAAATAATAAGCCAGTTCGGAGTTCCAATCTGCGCACGATCAGAAGAAGGTCATTGTACTTAAGTGACATGGTGGTTTAATATTCAATAAGATAAGTAGTGACTGTGATGTCTTAATTATTCATATAGTCTTTTGAATTGTGTAATTTGTGAGATCCACAAAAAATACGACAATACATCAACTAGCAACAGGTATTTCACCGTTGGCCAAGTACACATATACATTGTTATAATAAAATGCCTTCAGAGTAGAAATGCAACAAATAACTTCATAGAGTGTTCATTGGTGTGCTATTCTAGTCACCTCGTCAATGCAATTTTTGCATCATGCTATGTCAGGGATCCTTATATTAATATATTGCTTTGATATATGCCTATCATAATGAAAGAAATGAAAGGTCATTTGACTAAAACTGCCCATAAATCAGTATTTCGGTGAGAAAAATCAGTATTTTCAAAGAATACCATAGAACCACATGTAAAGCTGAAATTTAAAAATCAGTATTTTACATGAACTATCAGTATTCTTCTCATTTTTCAGTACTAAATACTGAAAATCAGTACTACTTGGCAGCTCTGATAAAGTAACTCCAAACTGATCTAATAATTTATGTACCTTACTTCCGGTAGGTCCTTTCGTAAATTGCAGCTCCTGCACCTGTGTGCATAGACACTACTGTACATGATGCTTGGTACCATAGTCTTACCCCAGCTTTGGTCTAGCCACGTTGCCATATAGGCTAAAGGCCTGGTCACACCGCTCAAGCGTTGTTGGAGCGGTAGGAAGAGAGGGTCGAATTTTGCTAACAAAACTTGGGACAAAATCGAAAAAAAAAAAAATTGAAATCGATAATGGTGAACGGTAGCGAGTGGTGATTTTTTCTCTCCGCTCCACGACCGCTCCAACAACACTCAGGCGGTGTGACCAGGCCTTAAATATGCTTTTCACACTGCTTATGTTTTACTGAACCCCGGGCTAAGGGGGGGGAGGGGTCTTAGCCCCACCAATTTCCCAGGGTTAAGTTTAGCCCACTTCGTTTTCACACTACGGTTTAGCAAAGTGGAATAGCACGGTAAATAGTACAGTAGAATCTGGCCCTAAAAAGCAGGGTTAGCTGGCTAATTGCCGTGCTAGCACCACAATTGCGATTGAAGAGATGCAGTGTGAAACGAAACTGGGCTAAGGAGGAGTACGCTAAGCATTAGCCAATCACAGAAGTCGAAATTGCACCTTAATCATGTAGCACTGAAAGTGCCTCCCTGGATAAATTAATATTTACCTGTTATAATGACTTGACTTGCTCCCATTGATTTAGCAGTAAGCATTGTGAGTATACCCACTGGACCTGGATAAAGAGATAAAGAGAGTTCAAATTCCATTAGGAATTTATTGATATTCAATACAAAAAGAAACAATACAAAGTTTACATGGTTTACAACTAGTTGCACAGTCGAGAACAGATAAATAAGTGTGCAAACACAATTATTTTTTTTTCTAAAACAAAGAACTCTAATAAATACTATCAAAGGTGATACTTAAATATCCAAAGAAATCAGGAGATCAGGGGCGATTTGTTGTATGAAATTGAAATAATGTAAGTTTTAAACATATGAAAAAAAAACCTTAGGAAGAGTATGCATAAACCTAACCCATGGAGCCTTCTACCTCAGTCTCGATCGGCCATTTTTATTATGAATCATAACAAAATGGCCGATCGAGACTGGGGTAGAATGAGAGAACTTTCGTTTTTTTGAGGTTCCAGTCTGTGCCTCGATGTCAGGAAACTGCCACTCGATAGACCTTCATCCTATCGTGGTAAGTGCATAATTTCTGTTTTCAC
Source organism: Lytechinus variegatus (assembly GCF_018143015.1). NCBI lineage: Eukaryota > Metazoa > Echinodermata > Echinoidea > Temnopleuroida > Toxopneustidae > Lytechinus > Lytechinus variegatus. The sequence continues at coordinate 49,745,382 of NC_054743.1, forward strand.
AATTCATTTGGAGAAATATTTAGACCATAAATCACGCTAGTCCCGTGAGTATGGTCAAATACACGTTAAGCCCCTGGCCTCCCGCCCGCTGCAGCGGGTGGGAGCTCCCTGGGTTAGCATAAACCCTGCGATCTGGGCCTCGTGAGACAATGATTTGCAACTGATTGAAAATCAATGGTAATTATTGGTAAGGACAAAATGTGAATGCTGCAACTGAACAAATGTGATTGACCATTTCAAGTCTACAAAAACTGTGTTTTTCTGACAGAAATTTTGAATCAAATCAAATCAGCATATGATTTGAGAAACTCAACGATAGATGAAAACCTTCACTGTAGTATTTCAGCTGCCAAAATTTTTAACTAATGTGTGGCTGGCTCATATTCTGCACGCTTCATAAGCCAAGGAAGAGCCATAAAATGCTTGACAGCCTATGACTTTGGTGAAGAATGAAAATAATAAGTTGGAGAGTTAGCACAAATAATGAATAGGACTTAAGAGCGTAAATGAAGACTCAATATGAGCTTTCAAGGTTTGCAAGGTTTTTTCAGGTGCAGTGCACGAGTCTTAACCCTAAATCTCCCGGCGTATTTTGATTCTTATCATTCCCGGAAGGGGGGCATTATGCCCCCCCCCTTAAGATCTCAGCTGCGGATTGCGTGATCACAACAAAAATTTGCATGATGGTAGAGAATGACGTAATCTACGCAGTTGTATTGGTAAATTTCACTAAATTCATATATTTTCATTTTATATTAATTATGCTAATTTATTCATGAAATCATACTTTTTGCTCTGATTCACTAAATAAAGCTCCTACGATGCTAGTTTTTGATGAAAAATATTCTTTAAAACATGCCTAACAATTGTGAATGAAAAATAACTGGCACCAAGACCGATTTTTTGTTTTTTTTATTGTTTTTTAATTTCTTATGTATTTCTTTGTTTTTCTAGTTTTTGTTTTTTATTGTTTTTTCGATGGAAATCGTTCCAGACTTAATTCTGACCATAAACACGGCAAAATTAATTGAGTTAAATCAGTATAATTAGAAATAATTTTGCATTGGCTTTGTACATGAAATCACGTTTATGAGCAATTTTTGGTCTGACATGCACTTACACAATGTTGTGTAATGTCGTAACCGCATACCCGGGCACCACAAATTTGGTCTCAAAATTTGCGCGAGACTTGAAAGTAAAAAGTCAGTGAGCGGCGGGTCAAAAAATTTTGCGCAGCAGATATATCGCGAAAATTGTCGAGGGGGGCCATTATGCCCCCCCCGGGAGAATTAGAGTTAAGCGCGATGCTGTTATAGAGGCAAGGCAGAGTTCCCTTTTTCACAGAGGGAGAAAGAGTAGTATTTGTGACAGCAGGAAAAACTGTTTCAAATAAACGCCTTTCCTTAAAACTACGGTATTCATTTTCTTCATGTGTACAACTCAACTACTTTGACACAAGGGATGTAATTATAGACAGCACACTCACCGCTTCCACATATAAGCACTTTTGATCCAAGGGACACTTCTGCTCTGCTACAGGTATAGAGTGCCACTGCAAGGGGTTCAACCAACGCACCCTCCTCATAGCTCACATTGGATGGAAGTCTAAAATAGAGAATGATATTGTTTTGAGACAAGGCTGACAATATGGGATCAATTTTGAACTTTAAATTTATTGAGAATTCATTAGGCACCCATTAAGGGGGGACCTGCAAGCAACTGCAACACAGTATTGAAATTGTCCCACATAATGCTGCACTCAACCCAGGTGAGGTGAATGGGTACCCGGAAAGATTAATTTCTTGAAATGCACCGAGTGCCTGAAGGCAGCTCGAGCTAAAAGCTGGAGTTATAATAATAATAGCAATGCACCTCAGAATATATTATTTCTAGATAGATTGCACTATATAAAGTGCCTATTATCATTATTGTTTTCTTTTTATACTTTTTGATGCACTCATGCAAATCCTAGTGGCTTATACTCACTTGAAACCCTGACTACAATTTATCTAGGATGAAAAGTACATTGCACTATATACTATCTTCTTTGTAACTATCTTTTGTGATGTCACTTATTGGCTTCATAATTATAATCATCATACTTGCTTATATAGCGCTCAACACTTACTTTTTTATCAGAAGTCTCTACAGTAATAAATTCCTACCTGGTACCCATTCACCTCACCTGGGTTGAGTGCAGCAAAATGTGGACAAATTTCTTGCTGAAGAATAACATGCCATGGCTTGGAATCGAACTCACGTCGCTCAGATAGAAAGACGTGTCATTAGGAAGAAGGCCTCTCAAACTAATAATAATACCAACATGCTTATATAGTGCATATCACTGCCAAATGCGTCCCTATGCGCTTAATTGGATATTATTACCCTGGCTTTAGCCCCGCAGCCTTTCATACAGAGTGGTGGCATTTCAAGGAATAAATCCTAGCAGGTATCCATTCACCTCACTTGAGTCAAGCGCAGCACAATGTGGATAAATTTCTTGCCGAAGGTAATTACGCCGTGGCTGGGATTCGAACCCACGACCCTCTGTTTCAAAGTCCGAAGGCTAATCCACTGGGCCACAATGCTCATACTCACTTGAAACAGAAATCAGCTGCATGGAGGTAGTACTGAGAAAGGTTCCCATCAACGGGGGGCGTGGCACAGAATTGGACGTCCTTACATAGGTTGTACTTCCCCACCCGACACAGACTACACATCCGGCATGGAACGCCCGGCTCTATCGCTACACGGTCACCTAGAAATAGAGAGGGGATGAAAGAGGTAGCATTACGTCAAACTTCCCTTTGAAACAATACCGCAGTTCGGATTGCGAACTGCAGTGTTGTACCCCATTTTCCATTTGGATCTCCTAAAACTCATTTCCAAGCTCTTATCAACTGCGCTTGGCCAAGTAATCCAGGGGTAATCCCACTGTCTCAATTTCACCCCACAGGCCAGTATATGAGCATTGAGCAAAGGACGAAAAGATAAACAACAGCTGCGCTATTACGTAAGACTTCTCTGCCTGTAGTAGGACCTTCTGAATGAAATTATTGTATTCCATATTTCATCACGTTTTCAAAGGCATATTGTATTCAGTAACCCAATGTTAGTCCATTTTCAATTTCGAACGAAGAAAATCGACCTCGGAATAAGGAAAGTAAGCGAATAAAAATGACGGCATGCTTACAGGGAAGTTTTTCGTCATGAGGATAGTCGGGGGAGGGGGGAATGGGAGAAAAGGAGTCTTGGAGAGATCGTTCTTAATTGGCCTTTCGCACACAGAAAAATATTTCAAAGCTTAGTTTGAGTTTCGTTTTGGAAATCTAATCTTGACAGGAAAAGGTTGGAAACATTTCGGAAGTGTTTATCATGTATCTACAGGCCAGAATGCTTTCTTAGAATAACAAAGTTTAATTGAAATAATTTAGGTTTGCTTGAAATTATATTCATTTCATTACCACATGCTGTTCCTGGTGGAGCTAACACAGGTAACAACGTGTGGGACCACACTATAACCGGACAGGCATTTTTCAATAATTTATCTGTTCTTCATATTTACTTATTACTCTGTAATGATAAAATTTCCAGAAAGATCATTTGGCAGGACATGATCTGTGTATGTTTTGTTCAATTATCTGAGCATTTTTTGTCTGTTGGTTTACAAGTATATATAGGCCTACTGTGTATACCTGCTGAAAAAGTAATTTTTTCGTGAAAAGCAGCATCCCTATTTAATACCTACCTACGTCTAAATGCTTGACGCCTGGACCGAGAGCCACCACCGTGCCACTTGCCTCGTGACCAATGACCATGGGATCGGTCAGCTTGAAACGGCCACAGTATCCATGTGACCAGTACTTCAGGTCAGATCCGCATATACCCACCGAGTGGACAGCAAGAAGAACCTCTGTAATTGGGGTGAAAATGAAGATAGTATTCACATGCCTGTACTTGTAGGTGTAAGTTAGCAGTTATGGTGTCCTTTAATTTCTTATTCCAAGAATATGAAATCAATTTTTGGAGGTAACTAAGATCACATTTCATCTGGCAATGCATTATTTTGAAATATAAACCACATTGATGTCTTAATAAAGATTAATGTCAAAAGGATCTGGGTACAAATAATAACCAGACTTTTCTACTTAAATTCCTACTTATTCTAAAAACACGAAATCAATTTTGGGAGGAAAATGAGATATTCATAGTACATCATCTGGCACTGTTTAATTTTACAACAACATACATGTAAACCATGTGTATGGTAATGAATATAAAATGTCACGTAATGGATATAAATTATGTGGCATGAGCAAGGTTTTTGGGGTAGGTATAACACTACCCGGACAATTACATGTACATGTGAAGTTTGTTTAATAATGTACTCTAAAGAAGAAAATATTACACTGTGAACAACAGATTGTTGAAGAAATACTCATTCAAACTGATTCAAAAGTACATGTCCTCAGAATTTAAGAACAATTCAGTTTTTTACCAGGGAAAATAAATATTTAAATCTAAGTACTCCAACACAATTCAAACTTACTCACAAGTTCAAAAGAATACTGTTACCAATACTATAGAATAACAAAGGAAAACAAATGTTTATGAGTACTCGTTCGCCACAATCTTTTTTTTTACTTTATGTTTTACTATAGAATGACAAAAAAATGAAAAGTAGGCCTACTTATTCAAGACAATTAATTCTTTAAAAATGTGTAAAGGAAGAAAAACAAAGGAAAACGAGTATTACCGTTTGGTCCTGGTGCAAGGACCGGTCGTTGTTCCTAAATAAAAAGGAGAAACAGAGATACATGTAAGACATGAATATTGGGATAGCTAGGGAGATCTATCACACATACTATGAATAAAAGTATTTTTAAAAGAGGTAGAAAATAGAGTAATCTCTATGAATTCTGTCCTTTCTAAATGAATAATGATCACATTAATTTTTAAAAATCTCATAGAATTTTGTCTTCTCTGCAAGTCTAATGATGCCCAGAGACTCTTCTTTTAATCAGTATTGCTATCTTCTTTTTATGTGATTGGAAAGGATTTACAAGTGCATATTCCAATTCATTAAATGACTTTTCATTTACAAGCAAGTTTTGCAAATACTGCTGAAATCTGTGATTTTAAGTGGTACAAAAATCAGGAAAATTTTTTACAAATAATTTGGTAACAAAATCAAACTAATAAAAGAAAAAAAAAGATATCTCCAATGTTCTAGTTTACCATTTTAATGTCTTTGATGCCACACAGGACAGCGCATTGACTTTCTTTGGGTAGATCCATGATAGCCCTATTAGAGGTTCACCTGGAAATGACAACAAGCATTTAATGATGAATATTCAATAGCATTGTGTTATGGAGTTTCTAACTCTTTCCTTTTGGAACAGAGGGTTTGTGGGTTCGAATTCCAGCCATGGTATAATTTCCTTTGGCAAGACATTGATATATACATGTACATGTACTATGCTGCACTGATTATTGGTGAATGGGTACCTGACAGAATGAATTTCTTGAACTAAACAAGCAGCTTCAGCAGTTGGAGCTAAAGCCAGGAGTAATATACAAACGCTATTGATAATTTTTACTAGACCTCAGCGCCTCATAAATGCTTCATAAATTTATATTATCAATGTAAATAAAAAGAGAAAAATCTTAATTAAAAACCACAACTGAACTGCTTCATTTACAATCTAGCAAGAAAATAATCCTCAAGTCTCAACAGTATAAATTGTGAAAATGGTATTGGTAGCTAACAATGAATCTACTACCACTACACTGAGCACATCAATGTCATCAGCATCATCATCATCATCAATCACTATCAATATCATCATCATCTCCATCATCATCACCATCACAATCATCACCATCATCTTCATCACCATCGTTATCACCATCATCATCATCATCATCACCACCATCATCATCACCATCATCATCACCACCATCATCATCATCATCACCATCATCATCACCATCATCATCACCATCATCATCACCACCATCATCACCATCGATCATCATCTCCATCATCACCATCATCTTCATCACCATCGTTATCACCATCATCATCATTATCACCATCATCATCACCATCATCATCACCATCATCTTCATGCATCACCATCATCTTCATCACCATCATCATCACCACCACCACATCATCATATGATCATCATCACCATCATCATGATCATCATAATCATCAATTTGATATCTTCAGCAAAGTTGAGATATTGTTTTTGTGACTTCTATAGTTCTATTTCCACTTTAATAGGTCTAGGCTAATCGGCATGCCATCTTTTCTAAGGCAAAGTCGTTAGATCTAGATCCAACTCTTTCATCGCATCAATTTAAAACAGTCAAACTCAACTCAAGAGTCAAAGTCTGCTTCCTACTCGATTCCTAGACCTAACCTCACTCCAGTCTCCACTCACACGTAATGTTTGGACCTCATTGGTACTACTAGGAGTGACTAGGTCTAGGAGTGGTAGTGCTCACTCTAGGCGACACCGCAATACTTACCCGTGTTAAGAAACTGGGACTCCACTCACGCGCATTTGGGCCGCCCTAGCTTAGAACTAAGCTTTCTTTCCGTAAAAAAAATTATTCTTATGATTAAATAAATATTAATTAATACATGAATACTGTTAAATCGGTACTCACCGGTTCTCTTCTTGAATTTTCTGCCAATTTCCCACGCTGCTGGCTGCAATTCCGCGGTAAATTTCGTCGCCATAGAGAGCTGTTCATGCAACGTTATTTATAAATGGAGCGCCCTTTACGAGAGTTGTTAATGCCGCGGAGAAATCGTTAGGCATTTTGGCCTGTGTTCAAGGCGTAGCTGTTCTATTTTTTTTTATAAAATTATGTGTGAGATCGAAATCTCAGCGAGTAAACACTCTTCCAATATGGAAGAGTGTATACTCGCTGTGATATGATCCCGATAGGGAGGCGCAACACCCCCACCCACATGGGCGCAAACCCCAGGGCCGGGGGACATGTCCCCTCACCCAAAATAGTAGGGGGCACATTATGAAATGTCCCCCTACTATTTTTGGTCATGTCGTTCAAATTCGAAATGTATTTTGGAAGAGACGATCTTACTTTTGGCATGCCCCCTTTTTTTTGCTTGTTTGCTTGTCAAATTTCTTTTGGTCAAGATGACCTTCTTTAGAGGGTGATAAACCTTCTTTTTTTGTTTGTTTTTTGCTTGTCAAATTTTCCAGCCCCTGGTCCCCCTACCTTTGGGGAGAGATTTCCGCCCTTGCAAGTAGACATATACTCTTGATATTGTTTGCGAATCTGCACGGGCGTCGATCGAGGGCTGGGGATGAGGAAAAGCGGTGAGACGAGAAAAAAAAATAGAACTTAGAAGGGGAAAGGCGACAGAAAAAAAGTGAACGAAAGAAAAATTAATGGAAAATAAAAGGGAAGAGTAAATAGGGAGAAATGTGATGGGTAAAATAAATTATGGGAAAAGAGGACAGAAAAAAAGTGAACGAAAGAAAAATTAATGGAAAATAAAAGGGAGGAGAAAATAGGAGAAATGTGATGGGTAAACAAAATTATGGGGAAAGATTCTGGACGCACTATTCATGTTTTATCATGAAAAGGATAAGTTATTTATCCGCGAGCAGACACTTTTTGATATTGTGATCTGAAACTGGATAATGATTTAAATAGAGAACAATCTGCGTATCTGAATTAACGTGTGTTTTAGATTTCGACCTAGAATTTGGGTATTCTAAGTAACTTTCTTATCATGAAAATCAATAAAGAGAGCGCAAAGCGCGAGCTAAAAATATATGATATAACAAAGGGTGAATTTAAGCTCTGTAATGCAAACACTTTGTGGGAAAATTGTGAATTGTGATGGATCACAGTTAAAAAGAGCTGATGTATTTTATTTTTATTACTTTGAGTTTTTACATAGGACCGGAACATGCTATGAGGGCATTATGTCATCATATGAAATTGATGACCATCTTCCTATTTCTCTCGCATGGGAGCGCGAAATGTGTTAATTTTATGGCCTGAAAACTGGACATTTAAAGCACTTTGTAATTATGCATAAGAGGCATTATATATCTATCAATGCGAGCAGAAATCGCGAGTCGAAGTTTTTGATAAACTGTCATCAAATTAGTTTGATTTAGAATTAATATTGGGATATACATAACCGACTAATCCAAATGCTATAGCGTGCGGCGCTAGCTGATACGTTTTAACAATCTGACCTGAATAGGGAACTTTTTGAGAACTTTATGGAATACAGGAAAATAATACGTACCTGAAAATTTAAATTTTGCGAGCGCGCAGCGCAAGCAGAAAATGATAATGTTCAGATGATATCACAGACATTTTTACAGAGCACTTTTTAAAAATCAATTTGTAAATGAAACAAAATAATGAAAGTTCAATTTCCCAGCTGAAATATGTTTTGTATAATGACTTCAAAGTTTGATTTTTCAAGCTCCATATTGAGCAAGATATGCAAATACCCTAAAAGACAATAAGGCGCGAAGCGCGAGCGAAAATTTTTTATCCTAACAAATAGATTAAAAAAAAAAATATTTTCAGAGTCTTCCCCTAATGTTATTTCATTTAATCATGTTCCTCCTCTTATGTTTGCCTTTCTTCTTTTTTTCCTCTCTTCCCTTCCTTTTCTTTTTTCCTTTCTTTTTTTTTCTTTTTTTTGCTCCGCCAATAGGGGGGCCCGGGCCCCTCGGCCCCCCTGGATCCGCCTATGTTAGCGGTTGTAGGTATAAATCGCGCTCTAACGCTCTAAAACTGTGTTCTTTATCAAAAAGCTGTCTTTCATATTCATTTTGTTCGCAAAAGAATATAAAGTTAATTTCAATCATTGTATATAGTTATCCTGTTTATGATAAAAATACTTAGAAATTGGGTTAGGTTAGGGTTATCAAATTATCAGGGCAGAAAATATATATTTTTTTCTCATTTTGCGCGTCGAGCTGGCACTATTTGATCTGTGTTATTATGTTTTTGATGACATTCATTGTATTCACAACAATAATTATTAAACATTGCGCACGCGCCGTGCGCCGCATGAATTATGTAGATCAGGTGAATAACTTACCGCTACACACGAGCAGTTGCTCTATATATTCTATGTATATAGAGCAACTGCCCATTTTTAATGGTCCATAATATACCCACTTTCTTCTTTTTTTGGAACGAGTATGAATTTATCTACTGATATACTGAATGTACAATAAAAGTCATTATCATGTATTTCTTGGCATTTCATTTACTTTTTTTACCATAATTATATCACACAGCTGTTCGCATAGGCCTACGCCGTCACAAATAACAAAACAAAATCTCACTTTTTTTCTTTTTTGGTGGGGGATAGATTTTCCATACGCATACGTACAATTTTTCAAATTATTTTTTTCTGCTATTTTCATAATAAACTTTAAATGATTTCGCCTTTGCACTATTATTTTTTTTAAGACAAAATTACATCATCATCATATCATCGTCACCAACTTCATTCTCATCTTTATCACCACTACCACCATCATTATTATCATCATCATCATCATCATCACCGCCACCATCACCACCACTATCATCTTCACCAAGATAAATCCTGCTTTTTTTCCTTCCTATTTTCCTCTTTTTAGAGGGCACACCACCACGCCCCCTTACTGGATATCCGCCTCTAACGTTTGTTGTTGTATATAAGTTGGCGGATGCCTCATGAAATGAAATAATATAAAATAAGGAAAGGGAAACTAATTAGAAAAAGGACTGAGGAGAAGAAAAAAGAAAGCCAAACAAACAAGAAAAAACAATATCAAAATTTTGTTGTAAAGTCTTCTACGTCAGTTTAATAATTATGTTTTCAATGAAATGAGAACATAAAAAAATGAAACAAGTAAGATGGGCTATACATCGTAGCAAAGAAATAGAGGGAAGCTCCGAGACAATAAAAAGGGTGAGAAAAAGAAAAGACTTTGAAATACTCACAACACGAGCATAATAAAAAAAATTGGAATAAGCAAGGACAAGTAGCTGAGGGACACCCCCCCCCCTCTCTCTCTAGTTATTTATGTATCAAACTCGCATACACAAGAATTTCTTACTAATCAAAATATTGCGAGCAAAAAGCACGAGCTGACATTTTTTTAAATATTCAAAACTGATAGAGAGACACATTTTAAACAATTCATGAATCATAATAATTATACTAGCTTACCAATCGAATCATTCGATTGCGACAAATGATCTGAGAATTAATGCTTTTAGGAATTCATTAAATTAAAGCAAAGTATCTCAACATTAAAATAATTAAGGCGGGCGCAAGGTATCAGCTACTACACCGATAATTTTTTTTTTGACATTTGAAGTATTTTCGGTAATCATGAAAAAGATCGGATATTTCATGAAAGCTCAAATCCCGAAGAGCGGAATATTTTTATTAATTGACTTTTTAAAAAAATGTTCTAAGCCCCATTTAATATTTGATTATAAGTCGATGCATTAAAAGCTGAAAAAATAAAGTATTTTGTGTTCCTCTATCATAATTGTCTTTCTCTTTAACCCTGGTTCTTTTTTTCTGGGGGGAAGCATTTTGGTTAAAAAAAGAGAAAAAAGATAATTGCTGGCTTGTGGACGCCCGGTGTGGACGGTGGTAGGGACACCCCCCCCCCCCGTAGTTACGCCAATATGGGACCAAATGATCCTAAATGTCCGAGGCGAAACTTGTGCAATCAAACGTTATTTCTGAATAAATTAAAGCTTGCGCTGTTCAACTTCAATCTCTTTCAGCTAAATTTGCGATGAACGCTGCGTTATGAAATATATAATTATCAACATCTGGCGAAAAGAATAACCGACCGATCACCTGACGAGAACGCGTATACGTGATCTGCATATCAGGTCCGATCGAGAGTCAGAAGTGAAGGACAACTGCCAAGAAAATCAGGAAAAAGTCGTCAAAATGTAAGTTCCCCTTCATTTCTTTCAATTTTTTGTTACTTATTGAAGCATTAATGTATCATTAAAGCAAAATTTCAACAAAAGCCTCAAATTTAGCTAGTACTTTTGTTGAAATTACAATAAATTTAGATCCACATAAATCTCTAACCCAATTTTAGCACTGATGTCGCCTATGAGGTCCATACATGTAATGTTTGGACCTCATTGGTACTAGGAGTGGTATTGCGAGGAATACTCACTCATGTCACTCTGCTCGAGCTCTGGTAAATGTGTTTTTAATCTCTGTCACTGTAATGAAATAAGAAAGACATTACTTCGTACGTTGGATGAGTAAAGCTTGTGAGAATTTTATATGAGTATAACTAGGGCCTACAATACATGCAGACTTGTAAGTTGTGGTCGAAATCTTTATTACTTTTTTAGACCTGGGTTTACCAACAAATAAAGGAAGATGTGGGACCGTTACAAAAAAATGTAAATTGAAAACGATTAATCTTAGAAGTTTAACATGTAAATTAAACTTATGATTCTGAGACTGTCAGCGCATATTGTTCATTAGTACAGCTCAAACGTCAGAAGTCCGATTATCTGTTCCTGTGAAAATAAGGGCGGAAATGCAGCAGGAGAGAAGGCTTACCATCTCCAACGTTAAATTCTAGTAGCATGTCACAGAGAACACCCATATCAGATCGGTACCGTATACCAACCCGTACCCAGCTAACGCGCCGGCGCGGCCGCTCCGGCCGGCCGGCCGCCCGCCCCGTGAGGCAGTAAGTGTTGCAAGCTGGTTGCAAGCGTCGACCAATCGACCCGACCCGTCGGGTCGATTGGTCGGTGCGGTGGAGGTGGGGGATCGAGTTGCATGGGAGCGACCGGTGAGAATAAAGACAAGGGGGTGGGGAATAAGCAGTGGCGTAGACAGGTCCTTAGACCTGGGGGGGGGGGGGATGATCCCAAGCTGGGTCATATAAAATATAAAGAGTGAAGGAGATAACATACTCGATAAAAACAAAATGTCATGGGCCAAAGCAGACGAGTTAAAGATAACAAAATAACACAATCTGCCTCATGGATTATAATTATATCTCGTGTGTCTTTTAATCACTTTGCTTTCAGCAATAAACAGGGCATCCAGTAATAAACAAACTTCCTTGCACATTTTTCATGGCAGTAATCTTTTGTTTGATTAATGACAATGAGTAAAGATGATCATAAGAGAAATGTCATTTGTCGGATGTCTAGTTATCATCTTGGTCATGACAGTCCTGCTAAACATGATCTAGAATAAAAGGCCTTATTTTACTAGTATAGTAGTATACCCTTTTAAAAGTAGCGATATTGTTAATGATCAAACGAATGAATCAACAACTAAAGGAATAAACAAATAAACTCTGAAAAACGATCCTTAAATGTATATGACGACGCAGGCGCGCCGGAACACTTTCAGTTTTTTTTTTTTTTTGGGGGGGGGGGCAAATCCCGAAGGGGCACAATATTTTTGAAAGCGTGAGATACCGAAGCGATCGAGCGGGAGAGGGTGTGGGACCCCCCATCGTAAGGACTTTGTGTAAAAATGGAGTATAAAAGTTGCGTTTCTAAGAGCATTCAAAAATAAATTTCTTGAGAATTAAACAGTCTTGGAGTTCTTTTGGCTCCTTCTGTTTCCCCCTTCTGACCCAGACTGGTGTTTCTTCGTGATCAGGGTCGCAGTTCCAGCAAATTACGAGCCTTATTGCAAACGAAATTGTTTCAGACCAATGTAATATAATTATAGGCCTTTAAAAGCCTCTAAGATGGCAAACATGACCGTACGCAGTCGGGGGCCGCCGATCGAGAGGGCAGAATTCACAAAATTCACCAAAAGTGTGCACGAAATCCGTCAATTTTATTCTAAAAATGCAGAAGCTCCCCATCACCATGGGCGGAAATCCCAGGGGGACAGGGGGAAGCGTCCCCCTACCATTTTGGAAAGGGGGGGACATAATATCAAATGTCCCCCTACTATTTGTGCTCTTTTATTATGGAAAAATACATAATTCAAAATCGAAATTATACACGTGTATCCTCGAATTTCGAAATATATTAACAAATAGTTTTTGTTAAGAACTTGGTTTGGAAAAGAAAAGGCATACCGGCCCAACTATTCTCGAACTTGCATCTAGCCCTATATGCCAGCCAATGAGAGATGACATTGATGACATCGATGGCCATTGTCAATTTCATATCTAATAAAAATGACGAAAAAAATCGCCTCTGGATACTTATAAGTAAATTTAGTGCATAGATTAGACGAGAATGTTCCATACCCAGTAAAATCATACCTTTGTTAAGCCAATTCACTTTCCCTTTATTCCAAATTTACTTGGAATATAAGAATATTTTCATTGTTTGCGTACTCAGCATAAAGAATAGTTTTCATGAGTTATGATTAATCCTTCACAGTGAACTTTAACTATGTTTAATCCAAAAAAAATTATTTTAAACACTCTATTAACGAGACTTTTATATCCCATTTTTACACCAAATTCCTGCCGTGGGAGGGGTCATCATAGGTAGATCAAGGGGGCGAAGCGGCGGAAGGTGAGGAGAAAGATAAGAAGAAAGATAGAACCGGGAAGAAAGTTGAATGATGGAAGGGAGGGGAATAATTGGAGAAAAAAACTTTCAGGTCATAGTATAAAAATAAAAAAATCGCTCGAGCTTTTGCATAAATTCACAACCATCTCTTTATTTCAAAACGTGCTTGAATTTTTTTTTCACTTTTTAGATCGAAATATATAAAATCACATCATTTATCTTAGAAGATGCCCATCTTTTTCATTATTTGTAGGTTCAGATATTAAAAAAAATAGCTTGCCATTCGGTTTTAGTCTGAAATGTATTCATTAAAAGGTTAAACGTTATCACACTGTAATAAGATGGAAAAGGGGCTTATCAAAGGTATGTTTCACAGAGGAACTGTTCGTCAAATGACGCGAGGCTTACTATGATAATATGTCTGTAAAGCGCTTAGAGACGTCGTTCCGATGTATTAAGCGCTATATAAATGCGGAATATTATTATATTATTATGTAATTGCCCCGTCAGGGGCAAAATTTTTTCATTTTTGACAATGGAAATGACAATTTTTAGGCAGAAAAGTGCCTTCATCGTTTACTTTTGTCCTTAGATAATTTATAATTTTTCTACTTTCAGGGGGCACATGGGGGGGGGCAAAATCTCGTTTTGCCCCCCCCCAAAAAATTTTATTTGGGGGGCAAGTGCCCCCCCTGCCCCCCCCCCCCGCTTCCGGCGCCCTTGTGACGACGCAAGACAGTTGTTATTACTTAAAACTTGCAAGTTGTAAATGCATATAAGATCATTGACTCTGAATAAAAGTCCAATTTTGATCATGTTTGTCATTGCTGTACGTTATGATTATTACTGCTATTATTATTGATTGATTTTAACTAGCATTCATTGCTTTATTACTGTATAGTTTTGCTTCTTCCCCCACAGAAACCTGGGGGGATGATTGTACACACCATCCCCCCACCTAAAATTCTGGGGGATGCATCCCCCCATGGCCCCCCGCTATCTACGCCCCTGGGAATAAGACAGAGAAGTGTAACTGGCCATGTCCTCTAGTCTATGTCTTATAAATACTCTTGTAATTAATTTAGAGTGATTGGAAAAAAGTACGATCTTGGCGAGGGATCTTACCCTAGATATGGCACTATCACCATCACCGCTCCAGGCGAGCGTTTCATCTTTGTCTGACAAGTTGTCAGATCTGACAAATTTCCTTGATTGTGATTGGCTGAAAGTTAGGGTTACTATGGTAATTGTCGGATAAAATCCTTTCATGAAACGCTCCCCAGGTCTGGGCAATCCAGAAAAATGTTGATTTGAATCAATAGATTTTTTTATTGAAATTGAAACTTTATTTACCAAAATCTTCATTAAAAAACATATATTCAATAACAGTGTATGAATATTTCAAGAAAATATCTTCATACATTGTTATAAATAGAGGATAATTAAACGAGCAAAACACTGAACATTTCAGCAAAATCGGATTGAAAATAAGAAAGTTATTAAAGTTTCGCTAGTAACAAAACAAAAAGTAAGCCCCAAAACATCCATAATTCCCTAACCAATGCAAGTTTTTAATTTATTTTTTCATGAGCGTGTAGGTAATTTATAAGCTACCCTCTGAGTAAATGTTATGGACGTACTTTACGTCATCCTTCAGTGAAGCGTCGCCAGAAGGCAAAATTGTCACTTGAGTCACAAGCCAAATATCACCGTGACGATTTTGATTCCACTTTATTGAAACGAATTCTGTGCACATTCTCGTCATAGTCAAAAATAGTCAGAAGGTTTGTAAAAGTTACTATTTCGAAAAGACGATATAAGTTTTTTGGCTAAATTTCACGGTTGAAATAAAACTCAAGTTGAAATTTGCTATAATTGGATTTTTTAAAAACACATTTCTATCGATAAAAATGATCGTATGTGACATTTATTTTCTTAAGAGTATCTTAAACAATATTCATTGTTTCATGGATCAATGAATATTTAATGAAAACAAAAATACGAATTTAATATATCACAGGCAAGTATTGTTTTAATTTGCTAACTGATCTTTTCTCAACTTTTTTCGTTATTTTCATGACCAATTAACATAATTATGCTTCTATGCGCTTAATTAAACATTCACGCTATGTGGAGTGTGATCAGCTTTTTTTTTTACGTTATTGGAAAAAGTGCAAGTGCTAACTATGGATATCTGTCACAAACCTCCTTACATAGTTCATATCGGATTTGATTTTTATGAAAATCCCGATGTCTAATGATTCAGTGAGCACATTCACAATTTTCGAATATTATGCAAAATGAGAAGAAAGTTTAAGGCCTTGGCCCCACTCTGTGCCGTACCGAAAGATTATTTGATGTGCGCGCCTTTTGGATGATTATCTGAAGACATGTGCAAAGTATCATGAAAAAATTGTTCTCAGAAGTAACAAAAATCGTCCATGAAACAAACCCTCATTTCATTTTTTGTTAAGATTTTGACTTCTTCTCTCATAAACATTGTGTACTCTATGGGTGCAGAAAGTGACCCCTCATTCAATTTGGTGGAACTTTTTCTCAAGGCTAGCTGTCTTTAGCAAGTTATGTTTATCAACCTATGGTCAGAATTCTGTGCAAAAATGACATCGATATTTATGGATGAGTGAGCATGCATCAGAGTGGGAAGAGGGGCATTTTCAACTTCACAGACTCATTTTGAGGGGGTATAATAAAGTGAATAATTGGGGGTAAACTCGGTTTCAAATATGACCTAATTGCTGTTGTACTTATCATCCATCAGTTTTATCACGACACACTTTCCGAACTTTTTTTTTTACTTTTTCATTGTTGAGTGAGCACATTCGAAAACTTGAATACTCTTTATACTGCATAAATGTATTCTTTCCCTAACAATTTCTCTGGATCAGTTGAGTTTATGGACAAATCAGCCGGGATCCAGAATTTAAAAATGGGGTGGGAGCGATGAATTGGGGAAGCCCACAACATTTTCCAATTTTAATATGTTTTAAAAAGTTGTAGGGGATACTGCCATGATGATACGTCACAAAACACTGTGCTCGCTTAACCATAAACATATGATATCAAAGTTTTGTGTGAAGTGGCTAAATGATGGATAGTGAAACAACATTAACATCATAAAATTCACCTGAAAACAACCTTTGCCCCAGTTTGTATAAACACAATCTGCAAAACGACTCTTGTGACTTTTGAAAATGGTCATTTTTAATTCAACCTTTGATTACTCATGCATGACTGAACCAATCAATCTCATTTTCCCAAGGAGTTGCATAGATAACCACCTACGAAATATCATATTTCAAAATTATTCCGTTCAAAAGTTACATCAATCTAATTTAGGGGGATTTACTTTGTTGTTGTGTATATATTTTCAATATGCTAGCATATAATGCAGTTCGCCATCTAACGCTCATTATATAAGAACATGAAGAAAGTAAAATAACTTCATTTTGTCCAATCTTGGGAAAACCTTAGAAAAGTTGATAGAAATATTTGACTAGTGGAAGAGTTGGGGACCAGTGGCGTAAAGGGGGGGGGGCATGGGGACACGTGCCCCCTCCCCCATCGGCTTGCCAAAAAAAAAACAGGGACTGGAGAAAAAGAGGGAGAAAGTAAGTAAAGCTAAGAGGGGAAAAAAGAAATTACTGCTCATTATAAAGTTATATCATATTATTTACTTTTGACACTATATCTTTTTTGTATTTTTTCTTGTATATTTATGTACTTGCGAATGGGGGGGGGGTGCTCGCTTTGTTTTCTCACATTGTGTCTGTCGAATATAGAGTCGTCAATAACAAAACACTTTCATCATGTTTATTGCTTTCGCCGGCAGCAACAAAAAATATAATTTTAAATCGATTGGGGTCTAATTATGCTGTACCCTTCTATTGGCAAGGTAACGCTACATATTGTACTTGAGTGACGCATGGTGACATAACCTAAAATAATTTTTCTATTAGAGCTCCGTCAAAAACAATGGCCCGGCCAAGATATCTCTTCCTGTACGTTTTTATTTTATTTTCTCTTTTTCTCTTTGTTTTAGAACAAGAATAAAATTACTGAAGGCACTGGCGGATACACGGGAGGGGGGGGGGGGGGGTGGTTCCCTCCGAATCGTAATCGGCCAATAAGAAAATGGTAAACTACGTGAACCTTAACATAAAATGAAATAGCGATAATGATCATGCTACTGACATGAAAATAGAAAAGTGTACAAACTGAGAAACAAATCAAATAATACTACAATATTCTTATTAGTAACAGGTAAAATATCAATTAAATAAAAACGAGACAATTCTCTATTGCACAGACACCCCCCCCCCCCTTTGTGAAAATGTTGGCTGTATCTAGTTAACAAATAGGAAAAATAACTTGTATAAAAAGGTCATAAAATGTGTGGCTAAGTTGTTTGCACTGTCTTTTAAAAGATTGAAAAAAAATAATATAATATAGGGTATTTATAATGCGCACATATCCACCTTGTTAGGTGCTCAAGGCGCTCCTTTTAAAGCTATATAGGCGTTCATAGCGCACACAGCTTTTTAGGGAATTACTTCCTACCGGTACCCATTTACCTCACCTGGGTTGAGTGCAGCACATTGTGGATCAGTTTCTTGCTGAAGGAAACTACGCCATGGCTGGGATTCGAACCTACGACCCTCTGTTTCAAAGTCCGAAGACTAATCCACTGGGCCACAACGCTCCACAGATTGAAATGTAAGGCAAGTTTGGACATGAAGTGGAAGACTGTCAAAAATCAATGTGCCAAAATGAAAGTTTCATAATAGTGCGTATTTGCAGCATTTCTAGTATTATAATAAATTGGCCTGTTCGATATTAATTTGATAAATTCCATGGAATAGAATTTGATTTAATTTGATAAATTCCATGGTATGGAATTTAATTTATCTTTAGATAAATTATCATTGTTTTTGTTTTTGATTACTTTTTTTAGTTGGCCTATTATCAGATCCATGCAAGCAAAGTCCAATCCCGGTCTACACAGTATATACACACCCTCATAAACTTTATACCCCATGAACGAAACAATTTCAGCATCGGGCTCATTCTTTGATCAGGATGAATCCTCGGACGGTTCAGGTGGTAGTCGGCGTGACGACCCTGTGTGTTGGTATTGGGGTAGGGGTGCTGATCGGGTATTTCAGCGCCCCTGGGGAGGGGGAGTACACCAACCCCGAGACCCGCGAACCGGATGAAAGCATCGCGGACCGTATCATGGAAGAAATCAGTGCCGAGAATATAAAGGCTAATCTCAGGTAAGACAACCATATCAGGGACAAGACATTTGCTCTGGCGATGATTGCTCCGGGCTTTATTTCGTCTAAGATATAGGGCTAAGGTTGCAATGTATTTTTTTAATTTTATTTTTTAGGGTTATGTTTTTTAATGTTATTTTTAAGGTTGGGTTTAGGACAGTGGCGTAACTACAGGGGGGCACGTGCCCCCCCATCGGCTGACAAAAAACGGGGAAAAGGAGAAAAGAGGGAGAAAGGAAGAGAAAAATAGTGGGAAAGAAGACAATATTGTTCACTATAATGGCATATTATATCATAATTATATTATGTTATATTACATAAGAAACATTTTTTTATAACTTTATGAAACATAATTTGCTCAGGACCTATGTCTTCATTGTTCCTGGTGCTTGCATTCATCAACAACGCGGTAAACAGAGGAAGATCAGTGATATTGACCGGCTGGCGTCAGTACTTTGCACGCAAATTTTCTGCAATGCACCCCCCCAAAAAAAATCTAATGATAACACATGATAACATGGAAATAGAGACTTGATTAAATTATGGAAACAAAAAGAAAAAAAAAGGGAAGCGAAAAATCACGATAGGTCACCACCATGAATAGAGAATTTAGAAAAATATAAAATTTGACAACATATATATGGGGGCGGGGGGGGGGAGTTCCTAGCCCTCAACCGCCTGCTAGATCTGCCCATTTAAGATCGTATATCAACTTTGCAAATATCACAATGGGTAATTAACGATATGTACATAGTGGAATTGGATACATCGAAACAGTATGTGAACTCGATTTTATTCCCATAATATAGTGCCCTTTGGTCCGTAATAGTAAATGATTACTGATGTAGTCGTCAACACCATGGACGTAGTTAATTTCCGCGCTTACCGGCCAGGATGTGGCCAGACAATAATATTGACATCAAAGACTTAATTTCGAATTTCGATTCCCATGCACTATCACCTTCCAAGCTGAAAGTTATACCCCACTGAAAAACAACTAGATTACAGTGAAAATAAAAAGTAACTTTAAGTAAGAAAGCAATAGTCAAAACTTACTAGTTAGACCTATTGCAACAAAACCAGCAACAATGACAAGATTGCTCGGAAATTGGGAGGGACACTGAAATATATTTGCGTACACATGCGCGACAAAGAGAGAGAGAGACAGAGAAAAGGAGTAAATGGAAAAAGGATACACCCTTTTCGATTAAGGCGCATACTCATCTAGAGGGTCAAAACACACACACACAAAAGGAGCAAAGAAAATGTGTCTTTTCGAAGAAAAAGTGGAAACATCGTGGTAAATCCTTATACTTCAGGAGTTTACTTTTCGGGTTTATAGTTACCATGGATACCATTTTCTCCATACTGGTATGAATTTCCGTGGGGGTCGAACAAGCTTAAGCAGAAACGAACCAATAGCACCATCTCGAGTCCTCAACTGCTCATCCTGGGCACATTTCCTGACCCATTATGCTCATGTAGTCTAGCAATATAGACCCACTTGAATGATAACATGCCAATCAACGACTGCATCTATTCCGCAATAATTATGTAACCAAGTAGCAAAACAATTACTTTCACTCTCAAAACAGTTTAGTTTCTCTATACAAATACAATTATATGTCAATTTATTCTCTGTAGTAAAAGTAGATATCTGAAAAGTATATTTTAAGACAATGTATTTATAACACACAGTCAATGAGAGGCCACACACAGTTCACTCGCCCTTTAAAGTTAATATCAATAGGGGCCAAAACAAAAGTAGATTATAAATAAATGAATTCGGAGTTTTAAACTCAATATTAGGAACATGTTACTCTCTAATTATGACCGCACGGAGTACCCTCCAATTTCCTCAGAGACTCAGGACACTTGTGTTTATACGCACGCACACACACACTCTCACACACACACACACACCCACACCTACCCACACCCTCACGTACCCACACCCCCACCCACACACGCCATTGTTCGTTATCAGAAAAGAAATATGATCATACACAATTTGGTTTGTGGTCTTAGATATTACGCTCGGAAACCGCATGTTGCTGGGACACCAGCCGACAGGGAAGGGGCGGATGACATCAGGAGGGCGTGGCTGGATCAAGGATTGGACTCTGCCGAGTTGGTCTCGTATAAGGTCTATCTTCAGCATCCCCCATCACCAGACAATGAAGAATTAGCTAACAAGGTGATGTGTTTTTGTGTTATTGATATATTGATAAATTGACTATATTCTAATGCGTTTTAAAAAATAACATTTTCAAGCAAAATATGCATATTTAGCAGTATAAATATCTATCTATCTTCCTATCTATTTATCTATCTTTCTATTTATCTATCTAACTTTCTAACTATCTATCTATCGATCGATCGATCGATCGATCTATATCCTATATAAATTAAATCCTGTATGCTGATTGGTTTAAATAGCATCATGTGACCAAACATATTATCAATATGTCGAAAATGAAACGCACACCGAAGAAAATGTGCTAAATCCGTTTTTAAAAATAGCATTTTCAAGCAAAATATGCAAATTTAGACAGTATAAGTATCAACCGGCGGTTATCTATCTATCTATCTATCTATCTATGAGTGTATGTTTCAATGAATGAATGAATGAATGAATCGATCGATCAATCAATCAATCAATCAGTCGATCGATCGACCGACCAATCAATCAATCAATCAATCAGTCGATCGATCGACCGACCAATCAATCAATCAATCAATCAATCAGTCGATCGACCGACCAATCAATCAATCAATCAATCAATCAATCAATCAATCAATCATACTAGGGGCATTGGTCCATGTTTTGGATGGGAGGAGTGGAAGAATCAATGTCCAAAAACATCGGCTTGTTTTATGGTTTTATGGTGCTTTCCAATGCGTTGCACAAATATAAAACTTTTAAAGCTTCCAAACTAGGGGGGAGGGGGTAGGTAATTCAAAATTTTTACTCCTAATATTTTCATGGGGTGCCCCCTGTCCACCAGGATCAGCTTCGACCTTTTATCCGTCTCTGTTCTCCAGGTTCAAATCGTAGATCCAGCCAATGGGAATGTTGCATTTCAGTCAGCGCTGAGGGAGGATCCATTCGGAGAAGAGGAATTATTACAGCCTGATATTCCTCCGCCATTCAATGCATACTCGGCTACAGGAGATGTGACGGTAAGTGGTTAGAAGCCACACCAAAAATATATATGAAGATATATTGGAGGGAGTAGATTGGTTTTCTGATCTTAGAGCAAAAAAATATAGACAGTTTACCCCCTTTATCGTTATCCTGCTCTGAGCTTAGTGTATTATACACTGAGCTCAGAGCAGTATATAATATTGAAACCTATGATAACGACCACTGACGGGAAACGGCTTAAAGGACAGGTCCACCCCAACAAAAACTTGATTTGAATAAAAAGAGAAAAATTCGACAAGCTTAACACCGAAAATTTCATCAAAATCGGATGTAAAATAAGAAAGTTATGGCATTTTAAAGTTTCGCTTATTTTCAACAAAATAGTTATATGAACGAGCCAGTCAAATGAGAGAGTTGATGACATCACTAACTCACTATTTCTTTTGTATTTTATTATATGAAATATTTTTATTTTCTCGTCATTGTCATTTGAAATGAAGTCTCATTCCTCCCTGAACACGTAGAATTCCATTATTTTAACATTTTGTGCTTCAGGCAAGGAGGTCATAATCGTCATATTTGTAAAAATTGAAATATTGTATAATTCAAACAATAAAAAACAAATGAAATAGTGAGTGAGTGACATCATCGACTCTCTCATTTGGATGTAACTGGCTCGTTCATATAACTATTTTGTTGAAAATAAGTGAAACTTTGAAATGTCATAACTTTCTTATTTTACATCTGATTTGGATGAAATTTTCAGCTTTGTGCTTGTCTGATTTTTCTCTATTGATTCAAATCAACATTTTTCTGAGGTGGACTTGACCTTTAAGTTGACATAAGTTTTGGTTGTGTTGGTGCATGTAATAAAAACAACAACAATAATAATATATGTATATTCACACAAACTTGCAGGGGGACTTGGTTTACGTAAATTATGGAAGGGTTGAGGACTATGAGTACATACTGGATGAGTTGGACCCTACCATTAACTTCACAGGGAAGATCGTCATCGCCCGACACGGAGGGACGGGATGGTATACCAAGGTAGGTATCATCACCGTCTAAAATTATCGGTGTTCCGAGAGAACCACACCATTTAATTTGAACATTATAGCACCCTAGTCTGATAATACAACTAGTAACACCGAATGGTAGAGTTTATAACTAATTATATTTGCAGTGTACAAAAATTTTTGCAACCAATATCATAAAATTCCAATGACGTCGATCGGTCCCAAAAGCAAATTGATTTTAGAAATCAATTTAAAATGCATTACTGATTGCAGATCTATCTTATTACATGTGTACGTATGAATTGGTTTGCCAATTGTAGGTGGGGTGCCGTTTTTTCGATGTGTAGCTATCTTTGATGAGCCAAAACGATGTGCACAAAATACTAAACATGGATCTTTATGCGCAGTTCATATTTTATGCTTTGCCCCACAGCGTTATTTTGTCGTTGTCATCTATCATGCAATCGATGTATTAAATGTTTCATTGATGACTCTTTATCTGTTTTGATAGATCAGAATCCACAAATGCATATATTTTTGCCTGTTATAGCTGTCTGCGCTTTATTTAGTTTTGAATTTTTTTTCTATCACCTCCCGAATGAGCCACCCCTTACCTTTAAAGAAAAAAATATATAAGAATTAAAAATAAAATCAAATTATTCAAATGCAGCGCTAATACAAGCAAGGCCGATATATTTCTTTCAATATTAATGATACACATATCATTCTCTAGGCAACGAATGCCTACGACTTTGGTTGTGTGGCACTTCTAATGTATACGGACCCGGCGAATTATGGCGTCGGCCCAGAAATAGGACTTCCCTACCCTGACGGCAAATTCCTACCTAGCACATCGGGGCAGAGGGGTTCGGTCAAAAAGGATTTTGGGGATCCACTGACCCCTGGTTACCCATCGAGAGGTAAAAAAATCCTTTTCTATTTTTTTTTGAAAAATAATATTTCATAATTATTTATCCATATTCCATAAATTTATCAACATTTCATATTCTATCTTTAAAACAAAAGATTGTTTCATGATTCGTATTTCTATTGCTTAGAACACTAGGGATTAGTTATGTGACTTTATACGTACCGCTTTACTTTTAAGTAATTATTATTCTTTCCCCTTTTTAGCAGGTTTCCAATTTCTTCTTATTTTTTTTAAATTGCGCCATTAGCACATTTTTATGATGGATACCGCACTGAAAAACACTGGTGTTAATTTAACACCAAACCCGAATCCATATATGTACACGCAAGAGAAATATAGAAACAAAACCAGTTTGGAATCAAACAAATGTTGTTTAATACTAAAGGACACATTACCTCACAGCTCATCGTTATTGGGTCAAGTTATGTATGGTCCATGCCGGTAAAACCGACTTGTTACTCACCCTCCCCCCCTCCCCTTGGCAAAAAGCTAAATCCGCCACAGCTGATTAGAACTTTTCTTTGACTCGTTTTTGGAACTTTTTAAGATTTTTAAATAGGGTTCTAAGCAGCTATTTTGCTTCAACATAAAGGAACTCAGGAACTTATGGTTTCTACAATATGGGGTTCTTGATGGTGAGGAAAACCCTACCAATTCTGGAGTGAAAATGTCTAAAAAAGTACACTGTTTACTCCAGAAGGAGCTAAAATGCACTCACAAAAGACGTGAATCCCACTACAAAATGTGACTTTTAACACTCTTCGGCTTCTTCCAGTAACGTTAAAAAGTTCCTGATACGGGACAAAGGAAGGATCTAAAGTTTAAGAGTCGGCCTATACCGGGTCCGGGATAATAGATTTTTCAATAAAATTAAACTCCAAACATGCCAAAATGGACCATTCATATGTCATAAAATATTACTCTTTCAGGTATAAAATACTGAAGTAAAGCAATAACCCTTTGTGTATATCTTTAAAGACTTTGCCTATAGGAGATCTGTTAACGAAACCGACTTGCCCAAAGTTCTTATTCATCCTGTAGGATACGGTGATGCAGAGAAACTGATAAAGTGAGTAAAAACGAAAAGTTGAGCAATTGTAACTGTCAACAATTTTGTTGATATGATATATCAATATTATATTTTTGTTGGTTTCAATATTATCAGTGATATTATTACTAATATTTATTATTATTATTATTATTGTTATCATTATTATCATCATCATCATTATTGTTATTATTACCTTTCTTATCATTATCAATAGCAGTAGAATAATTGTAGTGATAATAATATGATGATGATCATTATCATAATCATTATCAAAATTGTTATCACTACTACTGCTGTCATAAATATTGTGATAAACAGGTCGAATACCTCTCAGTATCTAATAGCAAAGTATTTTAAGATTAACAAGCAAGAAGGCTTACATTTTGTAATAGATGCATCTATTCTTTGCACGCGGACTCACAGAGCGTTGGCTGGGCATTCTCCTCGTGAAAGCTGGCGTGGCGGTTTGAACACTACTTACCCGGTGGGTCCAGGGTTTGGCGCCCCATATCAAGGAATGTAAGTTACAAGTAAAGAAAATACATTTTCATATCAAGATCAAATTTACGATAAATAAACTTCGGAAATGTTGAAAACACAGTGAAAATAGGCAAAAGAGCGACATGATTGGTGAGTTTCAAAAACAATTCCCTCCGATTTTCCACCTTTCAGAGTGTCTGTGAGTGGGTGTGTGTGGGTGTGTGTGTGAGAAACAGAGGGAGAGGGGGGTGTAACTAAACAGAAACTGATGAAGAATGTATGAAGAAATACAACATCCCAATTTGCAAAAGTGTTGAGGGGGACATTAAAACCCCCGAAATGTTTAAATGTCATTTTTCGTTTTATTCAGGAAGACGAGAGTGGTTATCAACTCCGTGTCAGACCAGTATACTATCTACAACACAGTCGGATTTATTAGAGGGGCTATTGAACCAGGTAAAAAAAATCTGACTTAATCTATTTATTAGATTAATATTTCCAATTGGTCAGGCGGTAAACGTTTTAGTTTTGTGTCAAAGAATGTAAATTTAGATCAACATAACAGATGATATCGTAAACCATACCCAAAGATTTTTTTTAAATCCAGTATTAACTTTCAATATTTCATAGTCATAGCAGGAGCTTCATAGAACCTTCTATGTTCGATTTTACTCTGCTTGTTATGGATGTTACATACTTTTGTTCTTTTGTAAGTAGCTAGAGCTAAAAATGATGGCAGCGCTTTGTGTCATCCGGCCAAAAAAATCCAGCTATATTTATTAATACTACTATAATATTTCAGTTAGAGTGCACTCTAAAACATATTGGGTAAAAATGCTCCATGAGGGTAATTTTGTATCCAACCAACATTGGGCATTTATTTGGGGCCTTTTTATTTATCCAGTGTGATGAAAATTTTGCCCATTCTAAAGTAATTGCTGCTTATTTTTTAAACTTACTGTACAATATGCTTCCCGCATCGGGTAAAATTCATGCCCCTAATTGGTTGGACATATAATTACCCTCGGACTGGTTAAATTTAAATTTTCACCCAATCTTTTTTTTTATAGTGTGGGATTATGTTAAAACAAACAATTTTTTTGTTATTCCTGACATATCACCAGAACGTTACGTCATAATTGGGAACCATCGTGATGCCTGGGGTTTGGGTTCTATCGATCCTACCAGTGGGACCGCATCGGTTCTTGAGATTTCAAGAGTTTTTGGAAAACTTAAAAGAGAAGGTAAGAGAACGACGATTTTCAATGCAGCAGGCTTTATTTTTTACAGCATGCAGTGATAGAATATATGTTGGTTTGTGTTTGGGAGGGGTGAATGTCCGGATGAACACAAGAAAACAAATTTAACACATATAATAAATATGTATATTATAGGTATGCGAGTATTTGTACTTCAAAGCACTTGTTTCACGTCACGAATCTACCCCAATGCTTTATAACATTGTTTTTTCTTCGAGCAGATTAGATGAGATCTCAGCCTCTATTTAATAACTGCCTTTTCTGAAATGAAACTCCTTAGAACATAGTACAAAAAATTAGTTATTACATTAACCGAAAACAGATGAGAGAGAGAGAAAAAAACTTTTGTTTTGCTGATGAACCGTTAATGTCAGAATTTTACATCAATAAACCTTGGCATGAATATAATTGAATTTGTATTATTTTTTCAAGGATGGAGGCCGAGAAGGACATTGATGTTCTGCTCTTTTGGAGGAGAGGAATATGGATTGATCGGTTCGATTGAATGGACTGAGGTAAGATAATGACAATAATAATAACAATAACAATGAAAACATTAACAACATTAACAAAATATAACAACAATAACAGTAACATTTTTATTAAACTAAGTGCAAGTTTTATGTTAAATGTTGATAACTACTAACTCTCATGGAGGTTAAGATCCTCAAATTCAAATCTTGTACGTTCCGTTTTCAAAGATATCCTGGTTGAGGGGGGGGGGGGGGCATGTGGTAATGACCTCTTGCCCCCCCCCCACTAAATTTTGAGCACAACTGTACATCATTTAAAGACTGATAGTTTTTATGTAGTAATATAGGCCAACATCTTTTAATTTCGTATTGTCATAAATGGCCACATATCTTTATTTTCATTTTCTTTCATACAGGAATTTAACCGAATCCTAGCAGACAGAGTCGTAACTTATCTTAATTTGGACATGGGGGTCGTGGGTAGGTAAATATATTCACCAAACTAATTTTAGAAAAAATGAATGATGGACTGACAAACCTTATAAGAACGGTGGAACGAAGATTTTAGCCCGACAATAAGATATCGTCAAAACGTGGACTCCCCTCAACGTCATGAACATATAGTCAATTCTTCATTGCTCTAGAAGCAATATCCAATCAAAAGGAGTACTCCAGACTGAAAATATTACGATTTAAACATTAAAATGAAGTAAATTCAGACGAACATTCATCAAAAATCTGACAAGGAATATCATCGTTTAAAATTTAGCAGTATTTAGGGAAACTCTTCTGTACATGTCTTCATAAATATGCAATGAGCAAACCGATGATGTCGTATCCCGACTTATTCTTTTGTATTTTATTTAACTGATATTTATTCAAGTTTGTCCCTCAGTAATGCAAAAAAAAAATGAAGTGAAAACTGATATAACGTGAATGATAATCATTGCTGCAACTTTTGTTGTCACAAGGGAAACATATCACACCAACATGTACAACATGTATTTATGACGATGTGCATATTACTGTTTTTACAAAATATTGCCAGTTATAATTCAATAACTTTATTTCTTATCAGATTCAGATGAAATTTTAAGTGTTTTACTTGTTGAGTTGCACTATATTTTATAATTATTTCCAGCCGGAGTACCCATTCAGTAGAAATCTTTAAGATTACATGTTTTGCATTTTACTGACAACTTCAGAAAATTCCGAACGGCGAAGGCATTATTTTGAAAATATTGATTTTATATATTGTCGTTTTACTTTTCTTTTCTGTGTATCAGATACCTTTTATCTTCGGTCCTCGGCAACTCCACATCTACGGCCGATTATATATGAAGCGACGCAAAAGGTATTTTTACAGGGGGGGGGGGGGTTATCGCTACTACTGATTCAAGAAAGCAGGTAGTCTTTGTCGAAAACTGGCGAACTGGAACCCGCGGGGGGGGGGGGCACTCGACCAAAAAAGTGGTGGGGGTGTGCCGCGGGCGAGACTAAAAACGGGGGCCTTGGAGCGGGCTTATTGTAAAAAGGAGGGTCCTCGGAACGGGCTTCGGAACGACAAATGTTTGTGAAAACGGGGGTCCTTGGAACGGATCGCCAGCGTGTGAGTGCGTATGCATCCCTATGGAACGGTCATGTGTGCATGATGCAGCTAGCGCGGCCTCCGCCGGGGGAGCTCTGCGGCCGTTTTTCACCAAAATTGCGGCTCATTCAATACGATTGGAGCGGCGTAACGAAAAATATGCGAAGCTTTGAAGCGGATTTCTCTCTTCTTTTTTCTCGATAAGAAGAAAATGCTATGCTTTGGAGCGGCTTTCTTTGTTCTTTTTCTCAACAAGGCAAAAATGCTATGCCTTGGAACGGAAATTTGAGTGTGAAAATGGGGGTCCCCTCCGCGGCACATACCCACTATGCATTATATACTGAGTGCCCCCCCCCCCCCGGGACCGGAACAGGAGTTTCGGAGCTGACGAAAAATTGCAAAAGGCCCTCTGCCGTTCGTCCAGTGTACAGGACGAAACTGCTGTTTTCGACAAAGACTTCTTGGTTGTTCATTGTCTTTTTATCAAGGGCATTTTGGCAATATGATTATACATTTTGTATGTATTTGAACCCTTCGTGCGTATTTGAGCGAAAAATCCCTATATTACCGGAACCTCCAACACAACGATAGTGTGTTTACGCGCATGTGCAAGAAAAGGAGTATATTGCTGTGCTGCTCAAGCACGCAGTGTGATATTACTGACTGCGTCATATAAGTTGCGGCATAAATCTAAATTTCCACAACTTCATCATCATCGTCATCAGCATCATCATCATCATCACCATCATCATCATCACCATCATCATCATCATCATAATAATCGCCATCACCGTGCCACCACCAGCAAAACCAGCACCATTATCATTATCATCATCATCAGCAGCAGCAGCAGCATCATCATCATCATCATCATCTACACCACCACCACTACCACCACCATAATCATCATCATCATCATCATCGTCATCATCATTACACCATCACCATCGCCACCACCACCACTACCGGCATTACAGTAATTCCGATATGAAAGGAGATTTGATGAAAATCATGAGATAGCTTTAACTGAAAGAATTATAGCAATATTTTGTGTATCTATTAATTAATTTCATTAGGAATGGGAGGGGGCAGAAACCCTCAACTACCTTCCTTAAATCTGAGAACGCCAATAACTCATTTTGAGTTCAAACCATTAAAAAAAATCATAACAAATTTCACCTTTCCTCTTAATTGACTTCCAATCAATCAGATTCCAGATCCGGATCCATCGGATACTCGGAAAACCGTTTACGACACTATGGTAGAACGTGAGCCGGATCCAGATAATCCAGAATTACCCCAGTGAGCGTGTTTGCTTTGTTTTCTTTTTTGTTTGCGATTTCCGGGGCCCGTCTAACAAAGACTTACGATAGATCCCATCAATCAATTTACAAAGGGCATTTTGCAAATTTCCTGTAGAAAAAAATCATGACACTGATGGATTTCCATAGAGTTACGATTGATTTGATCAATCGTAACTCTTGGTAAGACGGGGCCCTGATGTATCACCCGTTGCAAGTCTCCAATACAGACTTGTAATTGGTTAAAAATCAAGAGAGAGAGAGACAGAGTGGGGGAAGGGGGGGGGGAGATGGGACTTCGCATCCTCCCATTTCTCCCTTTTTTTCGTCAGTACTCACAAGGGCTATTTCAGATTTACGATTGGTCTGTGACTCAATTTTGGAATAAAACGTAGTAGAATTTGATGCTAATATTGAGACTTGGAATATCTTACTGTGTAATGTTCAAAATCATCCTACGAATACCTATTTTCAAATCTGTGACTATGCTATCATCCTTCTAAGAATAAAAGCAAAGTTAATATTTAGTCGTAATGACGTCATAGCAGTCATATGATTGGCTACGATTTGAAACATATTTGGCCTTTACTCCAAAATAAAGGCTTGCAATCTTTCAAAATGGTTATATCAGTATTCTTTCAATTAATTTTTACCTCAAATTAAATGATATGTTCCGTTCACATTTTCAGAAAATGAGCAAAATGTGATTTGTAACAAAATCGGATCGCGAACAGTCGTAAGGTGTCCGGTGGCCTTTAGACGTTAGACAACTGAATTTTTCGCTGCATTCCTTTTCTCTCTATTAATTCTCCTTCTATATCTGCACGCCTACATATACTGTATGTCTACGATTATGTCTGTCTCGTTATTTTGCTGTTTGCTTTTATTTCATTTTCATTCCATCTTCCCGCCTCTCATTATATTTCACCAGGGTGTTGCACATCGGAGGTGGCAGCGACTATTACGGCTTCGAGAAGAGACTGGGAGTGCCGTGCATCATGGGATACTATTTCTATGACCGCGTGAGTTTAAAACTGTAGATGTATGTAATTTATGTGTAGATAAATATGTATAAATAAATTAATATGTAAATAAACCAGAACGGAAAAACTTGGGAACAGATTGGGAATGAAAGAAGATGTTAGTCGAGAAAGTTGGAGAAACATCGATAGAATACATGGGGAAGAGGGGGGGATCACAAGATTGACAGAAGGACTATATAGATAGATATAGATAGGTAGGTAGATGGACAGATAGATAGATAGGTTGGTAGACGGATAGAGAGATAGATAGATAAATAAACACGTAGATGGATAGATAGGTATATGTATATCTTTATTAGACAGATAGACTAGACAAAGGACATGTTTTGACCGAATGAAAATAAATCGAGAATTCAATGATCTCCGCCATAAATTGAAATACGCATGCGAAAATAGCCATAACACAGAGGCGGTCCCCTGTGGAGCCGTTCCAATTAATTGTAGCAAAATTAATGATCTATGACTTCATAAACGAATAAAATAAGAAAAAGATAAGAAAGGAATTGGAAAGGAGAGAATTAATCTAGTTAAAGATTATACCCTTACTTCTTCAGTGAGAGAAAAATATGATTTCTATTTTTTTTCTCTCAAATCATCTCAGCGGGTATAATCATCATGAAACACATACACTCTAAAAAGGATTTACCCAATATTGAAATGCGAACATGCATGACGGTGCTTATTTTGCATTTTTTTTTACCGAATGTTGCGTTGAAATAGCCCAATATGCTGGGGTTGAATAATACCCAGCAAACACGCATGTTCCCTTTCTTCCCAATATTGGGTAAAATTTAAATCAGTGTTTTTAGAGTGTATTATACGTACAAAAATATTCAGGGGTCTGTTAAGGTTCTTATAATCAGAGTGGTCGCGAATGTGCAATTTCGCTCAGCAAGTTTATTATCATTTTTGCGATATAATTTCTCTTTCTTCTAGAAAACATACAACATCAACTTCTACTCGCTTTATCACACATCGTATGAGACAGTTCGACTAATGGATACATTCATCGATCCCGAGTACAAATACCATCAGGCGATAGCAAGGACCTTCGCAGAAATGGCGCGAAATTTGGCGGAGAGGGTGGTGTTGCCGTTTGACGTCGAGGCTTATTCTAATGATCTCACATCGATGTGGATGAATCTGAAAAACACGTCACAGGCGAGGGATATAGAAGCGCACGATATCTCACTAGGTATATGCCTATTGCAGTATACTTTCCGCTTCGTTTTCATATTTTTTATTTTATAGAAAAAGAAGAAACGACAAGGGATTTACATTCGGAGAGTCTAAATGTATTCTCCTTTATATCATATTACACGCACACCATACACACCCACACTCATTAGGTACTGAAACCCGGGGGCCACTTCTATTGAGTGGATACGATGCGCGACCATGGGGTCCCGAAAAACACCCTAAACACGTAATTTCCATATTCTGAAAATGCACCCCTTAACAAGTATTGGCGTGTGAAACCGTACCCTTAACAAGTATTGGAAACAAAACGATACTCTTGAAATGAACCCCTAAACAAGTACAGGAATGTTTATGATGTTACGGGTCCTTCGGTCGTCGGCTTTACCTTATTTGATTTAGTACGAACTCACGTTCTATACATCTCGCGCAAATCGGACTCTAAACACGAAGTGTTGGGGCAAAGAGGACATCCTTTATAAAACATTTTAATTTTGTTTTATCATCCCTGCAATTTTGACCCTAAACACGTAATATCCTAGCGAAATTATTTGTGTGTTTTTGACACCCTATCACGTTACGTACGTAACGTGCCATATCGTGAAAAGGACATCCTTTTCACGTGTTTTTTTTTTTGGTCGCGCATAGTATCCACTCGTCAATGTAAGTGCCCCCCCCCCCCGGGTACTGAAACCATCCTTTCTTCAGTGTGTGCCCCAATTGGAAAGGTTTTTTTTATTTTGTTTTATTGAAAACCACAGGAGTCGGCCGAACTATACAAAAGGACACTTAATGTCTAAATTGGTATTTTGGTGCAAACTGATATTTTCACCACGAGATCGTCATCTGCGTGAAGTAGTGTGCTTGTTTCAAGTTGAGCAAAGCCTTTTTGAAGTGATTTCAGATTGATAAAATAAATGTTGTGAAACTCGCTTTTTGGTCAATTATGGATTTTTTTAAGGGCATACTCGTGAGATGTTGCTCTTGCCACGCTGTTGTCGAACCTTGCTTCTTTTCTTTTTTAATGATTAATTATTAGTTTTCAAAAAGGAAATTCATTCGATTGGTAACATTGTTTACAAAAAAACATCACAAAACATTTCGACCTGTATACTCGTCGACTTTGAAATGTGATGGCTGCATAAAGGTTTCATATGTAGTCTTATGGCAACCATTTCGACTGTACTTTCTTTTAATCAACTGATCAAACAACTCAAAGCACACATTTTGTAATAGTAGCATTTTAAGCTAAATAAAGAGGGCCTTCAACCGAGAAGCAACTGTTTAAGTTTCTGGTATCAGTTTACATTTTGGTTACAATATTAAGCTAAAAAATCATTTTCCCAGAACTATATATGCTTACTAACATAATCGTTTTGATGGCACCGATGTACTTTTAATCTATTTCAGAACCTCTTGAGCAAGCGATTGCTGAGTTTGCAACGACCTGTTCGCAATTTAAAGAGAGACTTCAATCTGTGGACACACAAAGGTAATCAGATTTCATTTTTGTGGCAAAAAATAGACATGTGAACGCAATCGAGGAAAGCGCAAAATGGGGCAGGAGTGAACCAAAGCTAATGTTTAAAGTGATATTCAAAACATATCAATAAGCATAACTATCACATACCCTCAATTAATCTTTTTAGGAAAGAAAATGAAGCCCCTTTTATTTCTCACACGGTGATTATGAAACTAAACTTCGTCGAATATGAATTTGTCAAATTGTGGAGTACGATCCTGAATATTATAAAGAGGTTAAATTGTCCTATAAATATGACAATTTTTTTAGTGACATGATTGTTATGGGGAAAAATATCACAATTAAACTCCTTACCGGCAATCACCCGTCCCCTCCCTTCTCCCCCAGTCTCATTCCCTCGACTTATAACTCGTTCCCTTGAATTATAAGTCGCTCATAATATCATGATAAATCATTCCCTCGACTTATAACTCGTTCCCTTGAATTATAAGTCGCTCATAATATCATGATAAATCATTCCCTCGACTTATAACTTGTTCCCTTGAATTGTAACTCGTTCACTTGACTTATCATGATAACTCATTCTCTCGACTTATAACTTGTTCCCTTGAATTATAACTCGCTCACTTGACTTATCATGATAACTCATTCCCTCGACTTATAACTTGTTTCCTTGAATTATAACTCGCTCACTTGACTTATCATGATAACTCATTCCCTCGACTTATAACTTGTTTCCTTGAATTATATAACTCACTCACTTGACTTATCATGATAACTCATTCCCTCGACTTATAACTTGTTCCCTTGAATTATACTCGCTCACTTGACTTATCATGATAACTCATGTCCTCGACTTATAACTTGTTCCCTTGAATTGTAACTCACTCACTTGACTTATCATGATAACTCATTCCCTCGACTTATAACTTGTTCCCTTGAATTATAACTCGCTCACTTGACTTATCATGATAACTCATTCCCTCGACTTATAACTTGTTCCCTTGAATTATAACTCGCTCACTTGACTTATCATGATAACTCATTCCCTCGAATGATAACTCGTTTCCCCGACTTATCGTTCGTTCCCTCCACTCATAACTCGTTCCCTCCACTTAACTCATTAACTTATGCCATGCATATACCCCTCGACTTACAACTCGTTCCCTCGAGTCTTTTACTTGTTACCACCCGACTATTCCCTTCACTTAGATCGTTCCCTCCACTCAACCGCGTAGCTGCCAGGAGTTCATTTTGGAGGGGCGGTAAATGCACGCGAAGCGCGCTCCCTAGGGGGTGGGTTTAGTGTTTCATTAATTAAAATGAAAAGGAAAGGAAATTAAAATGATAATAACTCCACGCGAAGCGAAGCTAAAGCGTTTTATTAATGTTTCTTGTCATAAAAAGGGTCCCGAGAAAAGGGTATTCTCAAAGATATATTGAATACTTTTTTTGGAAAGATCAGATTTGATTACAAACAATTTAGCAACAGTGCATATTTTTAACTCGCAAAACAGAGGAGAAGAATGGTAGATGAAGATATTCCTCCCCGCGCAGAGCAGTGAAACTCTGAAATTTCAAAGGGCGGACGTTTCATCAAATGTAGATATCTCTAATATCCAATCGGCTCTAATTCCATTGATTTTCTAAGATTATTGAACTTCATTACAAGGAAAATGGTGCACAAAAAGTTGAAACTTCAGTGATTTATTGAAATTATCTATAAAAAAAGGAAGCCTATTTTTTGTGACTTATCCTGAAGCGCTTCATTTTGAATATAAAGAAACTAAAGTGTCATTCAAAATTTCAAACTGAGGGCGCAAAACAAGACAGGAGATGAATGTATACAAGGAAATGACGAAGTTTAATACAATTTGATAAAAAATATTGTACTTTTTTATTTAATACGACACGAATTTCATACCTTCCTCTTTTTAAATTAGGAACCTGTTTGCCCCAAAATTATGGTTGTTTAGTAATGAGCTGAAAAGCGGGAGAAGTTGACTTTATGGAGGTGACGGCAGAAACTGATATAAAGATTTTACCCGCTCGGAGCCGACCAGACCAGAAGTTGCGCGATCAATTGAAAAAAAAGATAACTTCATATATTTACTTCGGCCTAACCTTACTCAAATTCATGCCCTAATCTATACAATTTTAACTTTAACTGGCAAGAAGCCGTAGCTGAGGTGGAAAAACTGGGTTAGAGAAAAGGTGGGGGAAACAATGGAAAACTTTAATATTGTCATTTAACCGCGCGCAGCGCGGAAGCAGAATTCGTATATAAATTTAGAGCAAGAAGAGTGAAGGAGTTTCTCTTTTGAGAAAAAATAAAGAATAAAAAAAACCACACAAAGCTACCTTTCTTCCCTTTCCTCCCTTCCCTTTTCCTTTTTTCCCTTCTTTTTGGGGACGTTTTTTTTTTTTTTTTTGGGGGGGGGGCAACCGCCCCCACCGCCCCCCCCCCCTTGGCTACGCGCCTGCCTCTACTTAACTCACTCCCCAGTTGACTTAATTACTTCCCAATCGATCATTCTTCTTCATGCCCTTTCCTTGTGTATTTCAGTACGGTAGCTGTTAGGCAGGTCAATGACCAAATGATGTCACTGGACAAAGCTTTTCTTGGTGATCTACCCGGCGAAACTCTCGATAGGTAAATGATACATATCATTTTAATTAAACCCTTTCAGTAAAAGAAGAAAAAACAAGCAAACATCTTTCAAATAAAAAGAAAGTTCTAACTGGCGTCAAATTCGTTTTAACTCAAACACAATTAGCTGTGAGAGAAACATTATAAAACGTGATATTATGATAAATCTTTGGCTAGAACTGATAAAAGGAGTGCAGAGAATTCGATTTTTCAATTTCGTTGCTTAGCCTAAGAAAAGCAACCACATTCATAATCGTGTACATTTCACGATTTGCCCGTTGTATCGTTTCAAGATGAGTGATAAAGTAAAGGCATGCATATACCTTGTACTTTTAAATAGAAGTGTGTATGAAAGAATTATAAATGCATGATTCCGGTCAGGTCAATATAACTGAAGGAATGGGGTAGAGGACAAGACGCGAATTCTATCACAAAATGAAACTTTCAATTTAAAAAGTAAAAGATATTTCTTTTGCGTCGTTCACCCGTAGCTTTTAACAAATTTTGACCCCAAAATGTTATTTATGCCCCTTCAAATTATGGCTCGTTATGTCAGTGATATAATCTTGAGATTTATTACTACTATCGTTCCACAGGCATCTACTCTTTACCGGACGGCAGACACAGGGGCGCTCAACGGAGAAGGTGCCATCGGGAACCTTTCCCACCATCCTCGATGTCCTGCACGAGATCGACGATGATCCCGATCAAGTGGGTCGCTGGAACCTGGTGGCCCAGCAGGTCGCCATTCTAACACACGCTGTCGAAGCTGGCACGTCTGTCTTACGAGATGTGACGTCGTGGTGACGTCACAGATTTTAATGTACATACGTATACGTTGCGTTTATCATTACTTAATTTTCCATATTAAATCTCTCACTATCGTTTTTTTGTTTACTATGCCTAAATCCTCCCATTAAAATTTCCTCTTTTATTGATATGTGAATGATTCAGGGAATATAATAATTATGAATGAAATCTTTATGACTTTTGTAATTAAAAAAAAAATTGTATACTCGGTATTATATCAGATTTGAATCGATGGTAGCTAATTTCTGATGTTGTATTGTCTTGTGATTTACAGTAAGGAACACAAATAAAATTCAAGAATTAAGGGTGAGGGTGAGAAAGCGAACAGACGAATAGAAATAAAGAGATCGATCGAGGAAGGGAGAAGATGGGGGGGGGGGGCAAATCGGAGAGAGGAAAAAAAAGCAAGAGGTTGGATGAAGAAAACATGAAAAAGAAAATAACTGAAAAAGGAGAAAATGATGAAGAAGAATAAGAAACGGAGAGAAGAAAGCAAGAGGTTGAAGAAAACAGAAGAGGAACAAGAAGTGAAAGAAGGGGCGGCGGCAATGATACTTTGATTGGGAAGGGGTAAAATGACCTTATTACGACACCATTTTTCCCATCGTAATTGGAGAATGGAGCATTAAATTTCTATGCCTCTCCCCTTTTTACTACTGATGCCCCCATAAGACGGAAGGAAAAAAGATGGGAGGGTTGTTGAAGTTAGATTCGAATAGAGGGAGAGATCAGGGCAAAAGAGTGAAAAAAAGGAGAAATAAAACAGAGGAAGAGAGAAATGGGAGTGCCGCCCCTACCCTTTTAGATTATGACACGTACGTTATTCTTACTGTAAACTGTGTAGTAAAACACACCCTCTCAAACTTCAACACACAACCCTCAGCACCAGTTTGTTTTGCCTCATTGCATAAATGATTTAAGGACCCCCAGGCTGAAAATATAATAATTTAAACAGATGAAGTGAAAAATCAGACCCCCCCCCAAAAAAATGACAATTTTATCAAGATTGGACAAGGATTAATATTTTCCCTTATTTTGTTGAAACACTTCTATGCATGTCCTCATGAATATACAATGAGCAAGCTGATGTCGTATCCAAACTTACATTTTTGTATTGTAATACATGAAATTATATTTATTCAAATTATGCCCTTTGAGAATGAAAAAAAATGTTGATAATTGATTGAATGTGTAAGATAATTGCTACAACCAAGGGACACATACATGTATGAAAATACAAAACAATTACAATTTCATGTAATAATATAATGATAAAAATACGAAATCATCTCATGCTATTGTAATTCTTTTGTATTTCCATATATGTGTCTATATAATATTTTGCATGTGTCATATTATATGATAAGGGAAAGTGGGGGACATGACATCACAATGAGCCAACCTACTGCATATTCATAAGGGTGTGCATGTATTTTATTTAAAGGTCAAGTCCACCCCAGAAAAATGTTGATTTAAATCAATAGAGAAAAATCAGACAAGCACAATGCTGAAAATTTCATCAAAATCGGATGTAACATAAGAAAGTTATGACATTTCAAAGTTTCGCTTATTTTCAACAAAATAGTTATATGAACGAGCCAGTTACATCCAAATGAGAGAGTTGATGACATCACTCACTCTCTATTTCTTTTGTATTTTATTATATGAAATATGAAATATTTTGATTTTCTCGTCATTGTCATGTGAAATGAAGTTTCATTCCTCCCTGAACATGTGGAATTCCATTATTTTAACATTTTGTGCTTCAGGCAAGGAGGTCCTAATTGTCAAATTCGTAAAAATTGAAATATTGTATAATTCAAACAATAAAAAAGCAAAAGAAATAGTGAGTGAGTGACGTCATCAACTCTCTCATTTGGATGTAACTGGCTCGTTCATATAACTATTGTGTTGAAAATAAGCGAAACTTTAAAATGCCATAACTTTCTTATTTTACATCCATCTTTGATGAAATTTTCAGTGTTGTGCTTGTTGATTTTTTCTCTTTTTATTCCAATCAAGTTTTTGTTGGGGTGGACTTGTCCTTTAAACAAAATATTGCTAACTTCAAAAATTCAACAAATTTTATCTGTTACCAGATTCTGATTTGCTCAGTGAATGTTGTTATATTTATCGAGATGTAATTTTTTTCAGTCCGGAATATCCTTTTAAACATACAGTTGGGGCAAGAAGAAGTTAACATACACCCAGGATATTCAAAGAAGAGTTTACACTAGCTAAACACCTTTCAATTCATGGTATTTCATAAAATAATTGTGCTATCATGAAACATTTGATATAAAAACAAACGAGTATGTCATGCCCCTTCATCACATTGCTTTGTCATCAGGAGCTGAAAATTATTTGGGGGTCATTTGTCCCCCCCCAAAAAAAAAAAAATCTTCATATTTTAGACAAATTGAAAATAAAAACTTGACAAAAGCATTTCATATTTGTGCTAGTTACTTCTCAACACAAACATTTCAGATTACACTTTTTTTGTTCAGTGGTGACACATCACAATAGAAAATGTAATACAAATCATAGATTTCACATTTACATATTTCTATGAAGCGATGTTTGAAAATATAATAACAATAGAATACATTTGGCATGAATCATCAATTTTTTTTCTTCAAAGAAAATTCCACCTGAAATATACTTTAATCTCAACAGGATTCAAATCATGTGACAGGCCTTAATATGCTTTTTCATTTTATACTGATTTCGTCATGGTAGTATTCATATTTCTGAAGATATAGTAGATTTTATGTTTGGCAAGCAAAAAACTTTCACTGAATTCAATGGGTGTATGTAAACTTTTGGCCTCAACTGTACATGTATAGACCAAGGTTAGAAATTTAACCTTGGGGATAATCATTTAAAACATTAACTGAGCACTTGCACAGGTTGAATGATTACTTGAAACAATGATAACAATTTACGGTAATCAAGAGATTCATTGAAATTATCATGTAATTTAAGTAGTTATGTTTATTGCTTTATATTTTTCATGACAGAGAAATGCAGTCTGACTGTTGGTGTCAAAACATTTAAAAAAATTCATGGTGTATTTTCCTCAGCCTCATGCCTGAGCCATTTCATGACATACAAATGTTGGAAACATAAAGTTTTCCTACATTTAAAATACAGTACCAGGATAAATGAATTAAACATAATTTTCTAACAGCATTGACTTAATCAAATGTTAATGGGATCGAAGTTCACCCAGACAAGATAATTTAATAAAAGCTGAAAAAATTATAGAAAAGTATTGATGGAGGATTGACAAAATGAATGAATGAGTTAGAAATTTGTCATGTCATTATGCTAGTAGCCCCTTAATATATCATGTAATATAACTTCCATATATTCCAATTTTGGAATGGAAAATAATGAATAAGCCTATAGATATTGTTCCTGTAGAAGGTGTATGGCATGTGGTGTCCAATATACCCAGTGCACAAATAATATGAATTTCTAATTTCCAAGAAAATAGCATTCAAGAATCTATATCCCACGACATATGGAGAAGCTGTTCGTCTGTGACATCACAAATTTAAAGCCTTTAAATTCAATACCTGTCATATTTTTGACTGATTTTCTTCAAACATTCATCAATATTTTTCTCATTTTTTTCTGCTTGTCTTGTCAAAACCAATTCACCATCAGGGTTAATTGTGGAAAAAAATAAAGGAGATTTCTCTGTAATTTCGATACTTTATGCAGTGGTACAAATGTTTTAAACATTTTCTAACGTCACTGACGTAATTAATCCAATTTTAACCGAGGTCACACTTACAGGAGGTATTTCATGACAAATCCTAATTATACAGCAACATTGTTAATCTACTGCTGAATATAGTTAACAATAAACCTGAAATTAAGTGAGCGGAAAGTTTATTTGAGCCCCCCCCCCAAAAAAAATCATTTTGATGCTGGGGTACATGATCTTTGCAATGAACAGCATGTAGTGCTCACAAGTTAGTGAGCCCCACTGGACGTGAACATGTTTAAAGGTCAAGTCCACCTCAGAAAAATGTTAATTTGCATCAATAGAGAAAAATCAGACAAGCACAATGCTGAAAATTTCATCAAAATCGGGTGTAAAATAAGAAAGTTATGACATTTCAAAGTTTCGCTTATTTTCAACAAAATAGTTATATGAACGAGCCAGTTACATCCAAATGAGAGAGTTGATGACATCACTCACTCACTATTTCTTTTGTATTTTATTATATGAAATATTGTTATTTTCTCGTCATTGTCATGCGAAATGAAGTTTCATTCCTCCCTGAACACATGGAATTTCATTATTTTAACATTTTGTGCTTCAGGCAAGGAGGTCCTAATCGTCAAATTCGTAAAAATTGAAATATTGTATAA
Source organism: Lytechinus variegatus (assembly GCF_018143015.1). Taxonomy (NCBI): domain Eukaryota; kingdom Metazoa; phylum Echinodermata; class Echinoidea; order Temnopleuroida; family Toxopneustidae; genus Lytechinus; species Lytechinus variegatus. The sequence goes on from NC_054743.1 coordinate 49,787,058, forward strand.
TTCAAACAATTAGAAACAATAGAAATAGTGAGTGAGTGGCATCATCGACTCTCATTTGGATGTAACTGGCTCGTTCATATAACTATTTTGTTGAAAATAAACGAAACTTTAAAATGCCATAACTTTCATATTTTACATCCGATTTTGATGAAATTTTCAGCTTGTTGAATTTTTCTCTTTTTATTCAAATCAAGTTTTTGTTGGGGTAGACTTGTCCTTTAATATGTTCAAGTTCGAAATGTTTAATTATAAAGTCAGGCAATGAAACATCACATTCAAATAACTTTGATTTCTCAACATTGCAGTGTTGTTGTCTCTACATTCAACACTCGTCATGAAGGGGTGCATTTTATGATGGGGTTTCACAAACTATGATGGGGTTCACAAACTTTTAAGCACAACTGTGCACCGGTAGTGTGGGTTATCCGTTCATTTCATCTAAACCCCTCAAAAAAAGTTCTGCAACTCAAGTTTGAGTGCTAATAAATTTCTTAGTGTGCCATCATCACATGTAAAAGTGGTATCATTGGAAAGTATGATTATTCTTCTTTGCGATCATGTGTCGTTTGTAATGCTAGTGTTATCATGAAATACACAGACATGATAAATATGCAGCAATGTAAAAAATGAAATGTTGAAAAATTCGTTGCCATGTCATGTTTGAGTTCTGCAACTCAAACTGCAAGTTTGAGTGCTAATAAATTTCTTAATGTGCCATCATCATGAGTAAAAGTGATATCTTTAGAAAGCATTATTATTCTTCTTTACAATCATGTGTCATTTGTAATGCTAGTGTTATCATGAAATACACAGACATGATAATACGCAGCAATGTTAGAAATGAAATGTTGCAAAATGTGTCGTTTCCAATAGCCAATTTCCAATTGTTTCGAGGATGGACCGAGTGCGTTCACTGTCACCTGCATGGTGGAAATTCTTAAATGGAGACTTGTTAGAAATCAATGCATTTTGCAACATTTCACTTCTGACTTTTCTCATTGTTCAGGATTGCATATTCCATGATTACATAATCACAGCAAATGGCATGTCATTGTAAAGAAGAATAATTCAGCGTTCCAATGATACCAGTTTCATCTTTTACACTTCATTAACCAAAAAGATATCATCCCCCAAAACTGAGTTGCAGAACTTTTTTTGAGGGGTTCAGAAATAAAATATCTTAAATAAATTTTCAGCATTACATATAATCTCAAGCATGTAGGCCTACTTCCGAAACTTAGTTTTAAGAAGTTTGATGCAGAAATACTCTTGATGACATAAAACAAATCAGTGTGGGTTACCCGTATATTTTATCTAGAAACAAATATTTCAAATAAAAATATTCAGCATTGCATAATATAATCTCAAGCAAGTACTTCGGAAACTTAGCTTAAAGAAGTTTGATGAAGAAATACTCTTGATGACATAAAACAAATCAATAACTTAATCATTTCTTTCATGTAATTTCAGCTTGGAATGCTTCACGGACACCAGAACTTATACCAAGGAGTGACAAAGCTAAAATTCATAACATTTGAAAACCATCGTTGAATCACATCGCAACCATCTCAATTTCCTTTCTATGCATGTTTTTAACATGAAGCTGATTGTCTTGAAAAAATAAATCTTGGCTTTATCCTTTTAACTTGTGCTCCAAGCCACCAAAAGATATGTAGGGGAAGGCGGGGTAAGTTGTGACAGTTTTTGCTTTTTGCATGTTAGAATTGATATATTAATAATCTTGTCGAAATAAGTACCTTGCCTTGAAATTTAATTCTTCTGAAATATTTTCCACCTATATATAACTTTCTATCCCCACACTGAAAGTCATCGTGACCTTTAAAAAAAACGATGTCAAATGGCTCAACTTGCCCCATATATGGAGTAAGTTTGAGCCACCTTCTGGGGTAAGTTGAGCCACAAAAACTATGTACAAAATGTTTGGGTGAGAACCAGCATGTCAATTTTTTGTTTAAAGTCTTTTCACTTGCTAATTCTCTATAAATACTAACATCCTGTAAAAGAGCAGTCATGTAAATTTGCTCCTTTCAGCCTGCATTTCAATCGATTTTTATGGTTTGTTTTTTAAGATACATTACCATAGGAATTACCATGGCTCAACTTGCCCCATGCTGTTTGGCTCAACTTACCCCAGTCCGAACTTAGTGCGATAATTTTGTATCCACACATTTATTATGCATCCATCATATAAAAGACTATGAAAAGAATGAAGATCCATACCTGGACTAATAATGTTGTTATCATGTCTATATTATATTTAAAGACGTGTGTGTTTATAAAGCACTTTATCTATTTCACACTCTTTTTTACTTTTTTGGCTGAAATTCATATTTTTCCCTCTAAAAAACTACTTTTTGTTTCAAAGTTGGAAACAATGTGGTGGGGTTAGGGGTTATGCTATGGGTCATCAATACATGACACCACCACAATGTCTGACTCATTCATTATTGGCCTGGGGCTGGTGGCTCAACTTGCCCCTATGCTCAACTTACCCCACCTTCCCCTCCCCTTCAACAACTGTTGACCATTTGGTCAGATAAAAGAGAACATAAATCATTTAAGGTTGGAACACCCATATCATCAAATGGTGTCACAACTGTTGACTGTCCCTTATAATGATTTCTCAGCGATTGTCAAATGTTCAGACAACCAAAAACAAATACACATATCTGTGTCAGTTCACGCTTTTGCCACCAAAACACGGTGCAACATCAAACAGATTCTCACCGGCCTCATAGATATCAAAATGAAATGACTTTGTCAAAGGCTTAGCTTCCAGCAAGTTGGACAGGGATACATTGTGCCCCGTATTCTGAAAACCAGTTGAATCTAGGCCGTATGGTCCAACTATGTTAAAACTATGGCAAGCCAAAAAAGAAATGTGTTTGCAATAGACGTTTCCTTTCTTTACTTAGCTCTTCCCTAATGTTTTAAATGAGGAAGAGAATGACATGTATTTCAGTAATAATCCTCAGCCATTTACGAAAGATTTGACTGTCAGATGAGCGGACATATTGAACTTCTGTTACAAGATAACTGCCACAATTGGCTATCCATAAATAACAAACCTCAACTTAGGACCACAGTTTAAATTAAACCCGAGTTCAAAATACGGGCCTTAGTGTTTTAATTCTTTAATAATAAAATCATCTTTATCAAGCGTTAGGCGGAGAAATTTCACATCATCTCTCCGTTTTTACAAGAAAATGATATATGATATTTCAATGTTTTTTAAACCTGTTTTTGATCAGGGCACGATTTCATGAAACTTGACAACATTGACAAGTTGTCATTATCTGACAGTTACCATGGAAACAGTCAGGGACCAAATACTTTTTAGCCAATCAAAACCATAGATTTCACTGACAACGTAGCCAGTGCTGGCAGTTTTCATGAATCCTTGAACTCATCATAATCAAAATAAATATGGGAATATACACACAAATTTACAAATTTTTCTTTCCATATCTCTCATGTAAAATTTACACAGTATGTACATGTATAACCTCTTCTTTAATACATAATTACAATTCTATAAAGTATAGACATATTCAATATGAATACATACATGTACATCAATTAAATATACATGAAAATGCTGCAATCATACAGAAATTAAGTACTTGAAAGAATAATCAATGTGAAAATAAATTGGTTTCTTACTGAAAGCCCTGTTAACAGCCCTCCAAACTGCACCAAATTCATTAACGACATTATGAGGAGATAAAACTAAAACAAGCTCTCCACCTTTATATCTGATCAAAGTTATCCCGGGAAGTTTTCCAACCCCAAATATTTTTCTAGGAACCAGCTGCAAAATTTATGTTTAATAATCATGTATAGCATTTATGAGGCGCCAATTATCTAGTTGTTCATTCCATGGCGCACCCCGACTACAGCTCCAGCTGCTAAAGGTGCTTGGTGCATTCAATGAATTAAATCTGCCGGGTAACTATTCACCTCACATGGGTTGGGTGCAGCACCATGTGGGTAAATTTCTTGCTGACAGAAAACATGCCAAGGATGGGATTTGAACCCATGTCCCTCTGATTTAAAAACGAGGGTTGTAACAACTAGACCACAACGCCTCCTCTGTTGTGCTATGTGAATAAAAGAAGTATTTTTAGTAAATATCAAGAGAGTTTTAAGAAGTTATCTTAATTTATTTGTTATTAAAATGGTGTTATTTCATAAACTATTATCTGATGAGAAAGATTGCATTGGTTTATAAATTGACGTAAGATGCCACATGACATGCATGCATTTGTCAATTAACAAAACATAAAAATATGACTGTAATACCTTGGTCACATTTGCTCTAAGTCGACCGTACGACGAGTAGAACACAGCCGTTTTAACATTTTTGTACCAGCTACATATCGGTGGTTTGAATAAAAATGAATAAATGGGCTACTTTCAACTCGGTGTAGAGCAAATGAGACCAAGCTACAAGTAAACTTTAATCATTTTCACTGGTTCTAGGTTTTCAATAAAAAAAATCACACCATTGTCAAGCAATTGTCTCTGTCTTTTTAACCATGTGCTTTTCTAGCAATGAATATGCTGTAAGGCTGGGGGACACATTGTGGAATCTTATGTTAATTTTCTATGAAACGGGTTTGCACTGTCGTAGGTGTAGGTGACAAAGGCTCTGACTTCAGTAACGTGATGAAATACAAACAGACAACCACTGTGACTTTCAACCTTCAAATCAAACAAATCATTGTCCCTTCAGTTTGCATATGTGAACCAAGTTTGAAGATCATACTCTGAATGGTTCTTTCTTCACTGCGAGAACAACATATTATGGGGTATATGACCTCTGTGGCCTTTAACCGCCTGACCCCTAAATCTAATAAGTTTATTGTCCCTCCAAAATAAATTTAAGAACCTTAACCCTAAAAAGACTGGGGGGGGGCTGATTCGACCCCCCTCGACATTTTTCGCGATAAATCCGCTGCGCGAAATTTTTTGACCGCGTCGCTCGCTGACTTTTTACTTTCAAGTCTCGCGCAACTTTTGAGACCGAAATTGTGACCCCCGGGTACACGGTTACAAAATTACGCAACATTTCGTAAGTGCATGCAGACCCAAAATTACTCAAAAAACGTGAATTTGTGTACAAATCCAATGCAAATAGAGTTCTTGGCCAAAATTCATAAATGTTTCATTATTTTTCCTTTTACTGCTTAAAATCAATTAATTTTATCTTGTTTATGGTCAAAATAAAGTCCCTGACAATTTCCATTGAAAAAACAATAAAAAACAAAAAGTCGAAAAACAAAGAAATACATAAGAAATTTAGAAAACAATAGAATACATAAGAAAATAAATTTGATTTTGAAATTTTTTTTAAATCAATTTGATGAGATGCCTATCTAGAGTATGTGAAACAAAAATTAGCATTTCAGGGGCATTATTTTATTAATTAAAGTAAACTTATGATTTTACGCATAAATTAACATAATTAATGAGACTTTTTTTGCCGAATTTAATGTTACAGTTTTGTAGATAATGCCATGGGTAACGGGTGTGCCAATTTTCGTCGCGATCGCGCGATCAACGGCAAAGATCATAAGGGGGGGCTAAATCAGCCCCCCCCCCCAGTCTTTTTAGGCGTCGAAATAGCCCAGTCTATTTAGGGTTAATGTAGTCGATCCCTTAAATGGTTAATGGTGAGAAAGAGACCATTCAGTGTACATTATGACCTCAGTAACCTATGACCTTTGAACTCAAAACCCTCAAATCTTCACTTCCACATGCATACATGAGGTAAGTACTTACCCATATCCTTGAATGATTTTCATTTATTGCAAGAATAATGTATTTTCAGGTATTAAATGACCTTTGACCATGAAACCCTGAAAATCAATCGGATCAGTGTCAATGCAATATCCATGCTTGGATGAAGACTGAAGTTGATCCATTCAACGGTTCTATAGTTATGAGATCAAAAATGAGATGGACAGACACACGATCTGAGAGCATTATGTTGACAACAAGCACCTAGATGGATGGCGGAAGTAGAAAACCGTCTTTGAGAAAACACGGTAAATAATTCCAAATACACAGGTTACCAATATGGTCTTTTGAGAATTTACAATAACATTAATGGTAATTAGCCATCAATAATTTAGTCCACTTGCTGGACTGTATTGAACAATCTAATCCGCCAATAACGGACATTGATGGCACATCACACCTATACAAACAATATCCCATTTCATCATGAGTGGACAGATTTCTGGAGTCTCGCGATCAATGGTCTGGCTTGTTTGTGTACTATGCGAGGGAGAATTAAGCGGAAAATAAAATATGGTCATTATCTGGACTATCAATAATTGTGCAAAAATGACTATACTACCTATGTGAGTTTTATGTTAACCAAATAAAAAAAATTCCTATATTTCAAGTGTTTTTATCATGACTTCCTACTTTCTGATGCTTTCTTTGATTTTCTTTGCGGTTCTCTTTTCTTTTCGCTTTCTTGTAGCTTTGACTTTTTCTCAATATCGTGTAACTTGGACCTAGCTTTTTCACTCTCTTCTCTCCTTCGGACTCTCCGCCTTTCTTCCTGTTCCTCACGCTCTTCTTCTAACCTCCGTGCTTCTCGTCTTTGATCTTCCCTTTTCCGTTCCATCCTACGACGGTCTTCTTCTCGTCTCCGATCCAAAGTTTTCCTGCTATCCTCCTCCCTTTTTCTCTCAGATTCTCTCTGCCTTTCTTCAAGTCTTGACCTGGGGTGTCTTTCATCACTGCGCAACTTTCCTTTGGAATCCCTGTCCTCTCTCTCTAAGCGTCTCCTGCTCTCTCTTCTCTCCACATCTCTGTGTGACCTCTGTTCTGATGAGCCACTTCTACCTCTCTCACCTCTTCCATCTTTCATAGGCTTACGGCTGTCGGAGCCGCTTTCCCTTTTGCCACTGGAGGATATTCGATGGACAGTTCTGTGGTGATGGCGGCTGGGATGAGATCTTTCAGATTCTGCCTCATGTCGTTGATCTGTCCTTGAATCTTCACGTGGTCGTTTTCTGTCATGTCTGCTACGGGAATCTGGAACAGTCTCTTCTTCTTCACCATCTTCTAAGATCTCTCCTTCTTCTCCTTCTGAATCCTCACACTTTTGTCCACCCTCCTCATTTGCATCTTCATCTTCAACTATATTATCACTCTTGGTGTCTCTCTCTATCTCTTTGCAGTCATCTTTTTTTAGTTCTGTTCCAAGACTGTTTTCTGCAGGTTCAAAGGGCTGAACATTACCTTCTAGATCAGCGGAACTACTACCTGACTGGTTCATCCCCTCCCTCTCCTCCTCACTCTCTGAACATGAGTCATCTTTCTTTTCATGAGAAGTTGCAGGCTGTATATCAATGATGTAGATGCTATCCTCTTGTTCCTCCTCCGCTGCCTCTTCCTCGCGTTCATGTTCTTCTTGCTCTTCTTCAACATCTTCTATGAAGTCAAGTTCAATTTCAGACCCTCCCTCATCACTTCTCTCAGTGGCATTACTGGAAGCTAGAGATTCATCTCTACCTTTCCTTTGGCATGTTCTTTCACCTTCTTGCCGATGCTCTTGGTCGACCTCTGTCACTGTGCTTGGAGATACATTTCCTGTCTGCTCATCAGTCCGTTCACTCTCAACCGCTGGGGAGGGCTCTTTGAGAGCACCATTGCCAACCCTTAGAGATACTGCAGTATTACTTAACTTCTCTTGAACTGTACTTGTACTCGACTTCTCTTCAACTGTACTTGCTCCAGCTGCTCCTGAGGCAAAGGCATCACATACACCTTTGACTACATTTCCAAGGTTAAGAGGGTCAACTTTGGAAGAGCTTAAGTCTTTAGATTGCAAATCAGCTGCTTTACCTGAGGATATTTTAAAATGCTTTTCATTTGAAGTTTCTCCAGTTTCACTGCGGGAAAATCCTTTTCCGTTCTCTTTTCTAACCTTTATGTCCATCTCTCCACCTTCCTCTTGACCTGATAACGACATGTCAATGCCTAGAGGATTCTTAGCATAGTCCATGTCTTGGGCACACCCATCATCAAAGACAGGAGCACCTACAGTGACAGATCCTTGACCAGGCTCAGCACCCATCTTGGTGGATGAATCCTGGAACTCTATATTACTCCATTCACATGTCAACTGCAGTGAAGTCTCCGCCTCATCAACTTGTTCTGATTCCTTCAAGATACTGACACTTTCCATTTCACTGAAGAGTTGATCAAAGTCATTTTTCAACTTGGGGGCACTGTCATGCATAAAACTATCTAGGCCTCCGTTTCCTGCATGCAAGGACACTGCATCGTTCTCTTCTTCAAAGACTGGATGATCACTCACTGAATCATCATTGTTCAACGCATTCACACATGGATCAACGGCAATGCCTTGAACAGGTTCAGATGATTTACTGGTGTTCAACTCCACTGATGCATCACAAAGACTGCTATTGACATCTTCTCCTTCTTGGACCTTTTCCTGGTAAGTTTCACCTGCCACCATTTTACCAGTTAATGTATTTTCCATTTGTAAGTCAGAAATGTTTCCCTCTGAATTACTTGGAGCAGTAACACATTCACTACTGTTTGTTTCAAGTGGGGCATGAATATGTTGCAAATTCAAGTTGGTTGGGTCATCGATCTCTGCTTCACCGGTTTGGCTTTCTTCTATTTTAAAAGCTTGGTTATTCCCCAAAGAATCATTAGTGTCCTTGACTTGACCATCAGGCTTTTCCAAGGAGTTCAAGAAACTATTCTTAACATTTTCTGAGCCAGTTCCAACACAGGACAGGTATGATGTATCATCCACAGATGAGGACAGGCACAGATCCTCAAACAAAATTCCTCTACTAACATTAGCTATTCCTGTTTCTCTGTCTGCCATTCCCGGCTCTCCTTCAAAAGCCGATTCCTTGATGGGTGTAGAAATAGATTCCTGTGGTAAAGTCACAATATTCAGGTTTGTGACACTTTCATTTCTGGCATGATCTTCTGTTTTACGAATTCTTTCATTTATCCTTTCGTCCTGAACCTCAGAAAGCTCCTGTCCTTCCACAGGAGAGCTTGAAGTGTTAGCGTTTGTCAAGGTTTGGACTTCAATATCTCCAGAGGTTCTTAATGCTGATTTGGTGATTTGTGAATCACATTCGCCTTCTGGTTCATTGCTGGGTGCTATATGGTTATCCAATTTGGTTTCAATGGACACTGATCCATCTTTTTCCTGGTCCCCACAACAATTTGTAATTTCATAAGCAGTGTCTGGTTCACCTTGGTCATGTAAACATGGTAATACCTCTACATCTGTAGCACATGGAGCAACATCATCCGGAGTCTTCGATTGTATTGAATCATCACTAATATTGCTTTCCCTAATTCTTTTCTTCCTCTCTAGAGCCTCTTGCTCGGAACTGCTTTTCCTCTTGTGCTTCTTGCCTCTTTTAGCCGTTTTTACAGTACTTGACCTGCTCTTATGTTTGGTATGGTGGTGACTATGTTTGTGTTTTGATGAATGCATCTTTTTCTTCCCTGAAGAACTGTGTTTGGATTTTTCAGTTCTACTTGCCTTTACATCATCATCATCACTAATGATTTCTCCTTCTGACAGCTCACCATCTTCTTTGTTCTTTTCAGTCTCTTTAATCAAACCTAATCCTGCAGCATCTGTTGACTGATTCGGGCCACCATTATCACCTTGAAACCCTGATGCATACAAATAGGACATATCACTCTGTGTTGTGTCATAGGAATCGCTAACACTTGAGTGCGGTACCAAAACTTTACTAGAGGTACATTCAATAGAGTCTTTTGTTCCACAGGCAAGGACAGTGTGTCCTTCTTCATATGTAAAAGTATTGGAAACATCTTCCCCAAGGTGAATCTCAGTTTCAACGTATAATTTATAGGTATCTGCACTGCTAGAACCTGCCTTCAACTTTTTGGCATTGAGTTGGGATTCTTTACCCAGTGAAGATGACAATCTGTGCTTCCGTTTCCTATCACTACCTTGGTCCCTAAGACTTGAATCTGTTTTTGCCCAGTCTGTCAACCCATCGAAGCACAAATGCGTTTGGGATTTATTGGGAGAGAAATTGCTACTTGAACGCTTGCTAAGCACAGCCTTAGCCTTCGCAACAGAATCTCTCGCAATGCTAGACATTCTTTCTTTTGCCCGACTCTGGCTTCTTTCCCTTCTTGAAGGCATTATAATACTGCTCAGTGTTTTGTGAATTTCTTTCGATCTGCAGGAGTCTCTACTGGACTCTTGTATTGGAGTACTGGAACGTCTACTATCCCTTCTGTCTCTATCGTTATGTCTGTCCCTCAAAACATTTCCTCTGCGGGAACCAGAGCGGTTGAATGCCAGAGACTCAGCTTGTTTCACTATTACATCCCTTCCTGACCTTAGACTTTGAGAAGAAGATGACTTTCTTGGACGAATATTTTTACTTAGTTTGGGGTCATTGGCTTCATCACTGGAATTGCTACAGGGTTTACCACTAGATGATCTTCTGTCAGTCTCACAGGATTTATAATTGGATGATCTTTTACCAACCGCCCGGTCTCGAGAATCACTCCTGGAAAATCTTTCATCATTTGACCTACTGGGAGAACATCTTCTGTAATCTGACTTTGTTCTTGGAGACCTTTTACGCAAGCGAGTCCTAGGATGCATATCTCGATGGTTATCAGATATTTTCATAGACAATTCATTTTTTGAGTGACTCTTTGAAGTTCTTTCAACCGACTTACTTCTTGATCTCACTTTCTCAACAGTTCTTTCTTCTATATTGGGGGGAGATGTCTCCTTTCTGGTCCGATTCTCAGTGGTTCTTTCAACTGATTTTCTTCTTGATCTCTCTTTCTCAATAGTTCTTTCTTCTGAGATGCGGTCACGAGATTTACTCCTAGATGATCTATTGTCATCCGACCTGCTCCTTGTAGATCTACTGGGAGAACTTCTTTTGTAATCTGACGTAGTTCTGGATGATCTTTCATCAGGTTGACTCCTGGGCAGTACATCTCTATGGTCATCAGATATTCTAATAGATTTCTTGTCTTTAGATTGAATCTCAGAAGATCTTTCAATTGATCTACTTCTTGATCTCTCTTTCTCATCCATTTTTTCCCTCTTTGCTTCAGATGGCATCACAGATGAATGCACTTCCTCTGGTTTTCCTGCATATTTTGGGTCACAGAGTCTTGATGCAGCAACAGCATCTGGTGTCAGTGTCCCTTGCAACAGGCTTTCCTTTTTAGGATCTGTCATCAATGGTTCCAACCTGTTTTTTTCTTTGGTCTCCAAACGGCCAAGTTCAATCTCATGTGATGACTGCTGAGAAAGACGTAACAGAGTTTCCCCTATCGACCTCTCTGAACCATCTTGTTCAGGTTGTTCTGATGACAACACTTTTGATTCCAACATCCTAGTTGTAGGCTGCCTTTGATTCTTTGCTCTTTGCCTACGCACAAACATAGTCTCTTGAACGTTTGGTTTCTGTTCGACATCACTATCGCTTTCTGCTGTTTTACTTAAATTCTTGGTAGTACTGTTTATATTTTTAGGATGTTGTGTTCCATTCTGTCGCAGGAGGCCAGGCTGCCGATGATGCTTGGGAAGTCTTCTAGTCTTACGAGGGGGAGCACTTGCTGTAGGTCTTCCTCCAACAAGTTGCCTATATAATAAAAAAAAATGATGAGTAAATAATTACTATTCATAACAAAAGGCCTTATAAAGAAATGCAAGAATGTGTGATAACTGAATATGGTTGGAAGCAATCCGAAAGAGCTTAACATACTTAATGATATTCATTTCTAAGAACAACAAAAATAAGTCAAGATTGCTTGAAGTTATGGTAATTTTATTGCAATATGCTTACCCTGGAATAGCAAGCACGGGAAACAACATGTGGGACCACACTCTAACAAGGCAAAAGCGATTTTGTGTCTCGCCCACGTATGAAAATAACCAGAAATATCGTGATTCGCGAGGGCATGCAACAGAATTGTATCGAAACTTCATTGTAATATGACTGGGATGGAATAACACTTGCCTTAAGAGCCTTGCACGTAAATTTAATGTTGACCTGAAAATGACCTTTGACCTTATCATGTGACCTCCGACTGCAGCATAACATGCAGGTCCCCCAAGTCAATCTACCATATAAGTTTGGTTGAAAAGCACCTTAAGGTTGCGGAGTTAGGTAAGGTTGACCTGAAAATGACCTTTGACCTTATCGTGTGACCTCTGACTACAGCATAACATGCAGGTCCCCTAAGTCCATCTACCATCCAAGTTTGGTTGAAAAGCACCTTACAGTTGCGGAGTTAGGTAAGGTTGACCTGAAAATGACCTTTGACCTTATCATGTGACCTCCGACTGCAGCCTAACATGCAGGTCCCCCAAGTCCATCTGCCATCCAAGTTTGGTTGAAAAGCGACCTACGGTTGCGGAGTTAGGTGTCATAAGAGAGTCTTGCATGTAAACTTTAACGTTGACCTGAAAATGACCTTTGACCTTACCATGTGACCTCCAACTGCAGCATAACATGCAGGTCCCCCAAGTCCATCTACCATCCAAGTTTGGTTGAAAAGCGACTTACGGTTGTGGAGTTATGTGTCATTAGATTTGTGACGGACGGACGACAGACGACGGACGGACGACATTTGGATCCCTAAGTCTCGCCTTCACCTCTGGTGGGCGAGACAAAAATGGACAAGCATTTTTCAGATCTGCATTTGCTCATGTATTTACATATTTTCCTGAAAAATTGTTTTGCAGATATCATCATTACTGTGTAAATTGTGTGTAAGTTTTGATCGTTTGTGAACATTTTATTTTCAGTTGTTACCAGTACCAGATTTTATCTTTAACAACTACTCAATTACATTAACTCTAACTCACACAAGATGTTCAGTGATACATGGTTACTCTTATGTCCACTTTTTATGAACGAGACCAATAAACTTACAGAGATATGATGGTTATTCAACAAAAAACCCCAACATAGCCAAAGTTCATTGACCTTACATGACCTTTGACCTTGATCATGTGACCTGAAACTCGAACAGGATGTTCAGTGATACTTGATTACTCTTATGTACAAGTTTCATGAATCAGATCCATAAACTTTCAAAGTTATGATGGTAATTCAACAGATACACCCAATTCGGCCAAAGTTCATTGACCTTTGACCTTGGTCATGTGACCTGAAATGCGCACAGGATGTTCAGTGATATTTGATTACTCATATGTCCAAGTTTAATGAACTAGACTAATAAACTTTCAAAGTTATGATGGTAATTCAACAGATACCCCTGATTCGGCCAAAGTTTATTGACCCTAAATGACCTTTGACCTTAATCATGAGACCTGAAACTTGCACAAAATATTCAGTGATGCTTGGTTACTATTATGTCCAAGTTTCATAAATCACATCCATAAACTTTCAAAGTTATGATGGGAATTCAACAGATATCCCCAATTCGGCCAAAGTTCATTGACCCTAAATGACCTTTGACCTTGGTCATGTGACGTGAAACTCATGCAGGATGTTCAGTGATACTTGATTAACCTTATGTCCAAGTTTCATGAACTAGGTCTATATATTTTCTAAGTTATGATGACATTTCAAAAACTTAACCTCAGGTTAAGATTTCGATGTTGATTCCTCCAACATGGTCTAAGTTCATTGACCCTAAATGACCTTTGACCTTGGTCATGTGACATGAAACTCTAATAGGATGTTCAGTAATACTTGATTAACTTTATGGCCAAGTTTCATGAACTAGGTCCATATACTTTCTAAGTTATGATGTCATTTCAAAAACTTAACCTCAGGTTAAGATTTGATGTTGACGCCGCCGCCGCCGTCGGAAAAGCGGCGCCTATAGTCTCACTCTGCTGCGCAGGTGAGACAAAAATCAAGCGAATGGGTGATTTTTGGTTTTACTGTGGAAACAGTTTTTTTGTGTTCCTTTTACCTTATCTCAACATGAAATGACAATATTTTTTGTCTCGGGTCCGAGAAAAAAGCGTGCTGGGCCAAAATCCATAATGGTCGCCAAAACCCCCCAAATTCACAGTTTTGGCCACAACTTGTTTATTGGTGGTCTTTTTCTCTAGTTTTGGTGTCTATTCATATGTTATTGGGGGCAGGCAATTTGTTTTTCCTATAAAGAGCACTTTTAAATCATTATTTGTAGAGTTAAAAGGTAATCATACCTAAATTTTCAATTTTTATAGCCTTTTTTTAAGCCAAATGTAGGTTTTATCGTTCTGGAGTCCTTGGATATTAGATGGTACGAGGTCAACAATAGCAAACAGTTTCATAGAGCTATATTGCTTTTATTCCTCTATAATGGGTTTTACGGATATTTGTGAAACTGAAATATATCTTATTAAATAAAAAAATGTTATTAATTATCCATAGGGGCTATACAGTATACAATGTGCTGTTACTGTACATACTACACTGCATATATCCATGCATTGACCATGACAAGGCCTGTATATAAACTACAGTGTCATAGAAATAATCTCCTAAGCTCCTAAGGTTTAAAATTAGATTGTGAATTTGATTGCTTGTCAGCTGATGTACATGATGAAACCAGCAACGGAAATTGCATGTAAAAATATCACATATATATATATATATATATATATATATATATACGCAGATCACTTATTTAGCCATATCTTCTTCATTTTGAGGCTTTTTTTATCTGGTTGTGGTGTCTGGCCTATGTTTATGGGGTCAGGTAACTATCATGGTAACGTTGATCAACAGCTAATCAGAACCAAGGATTCAATGCAAGTTACCATTAAGTAAAGTTAACATTAAAGTTAACATAATGGTAAATTTTTATGCAACTGGGCCCAGAATAGCTACAGTGTAAATGCCATGATGAGGGGTTAATTACCTTTCTCCGCCCCCTGAATTAGCATATTTGACAAAACATGTCCTCAGTTTCTGAGACAAAACATATCTTCAATTTCTGAGGCATCTAATTCTAAACCTAAGAGCTCATTTCTACATGAATAACACTATAGTTTATACACGCCTTGTCATGGTGGCCAATGCATTTATGCAGTGCAGTATGTACAGTACATGGTATACTGTATATCCACTATGGATAATTAAAATTTTTTATTTAATAAGATATATTTCACAAACATTATATTTCACAAATATCCGTAAAACCCATAGTAGACGAACAAAAGCGGTATAGCTCTATGAAGCTGCTTGCTATTGTTGACCTCGTACAATCTACATGACGAAAATCTTGCTTTGAAGAGCAGTATACCCCAGTTTCCCTTATCAAATCTCTTCTCCCAGTACTACAAACCCTATTGCCCTCAAGCATGAAATTTAAGTATAGAAACACCTGTTTCTTGACCTCGGTCCGAAGATAATACACCCCAGCATCAACGGTCACAGCGGGGGGCCACACACGATGGATTGCAATGTGTGTAGTTCTGGTGAGTGCATGGAGTTCCATGTATACACGCGTTGATAGAAACTTTTTTCTTCCTTTCTTTCTTTCTCTCTCTTCCTTCCTTCCTTCCTTTCTTTCGTTAAGACTGTATCATTGCGCGAGTGAACGGCATGCATCCCATATTTTCTTGCTGGACGGACAGAAACTATATGGGATGCATCGCGGTCCTTGCATGCTAAGCATACCGTAATTTTTATTCCACTTACTTTCCTTATTTCGAGGTCGATTTTCTTCGTTCGAAATTGAAAATGGACTAGTATTGGATGTCTGAATGTAATATGCCTTTGAAAACGTGATTAATATCGAATACAATAATTTCATTCCGAAGATCCTCCTACAGGCAGACAAGTCTTACATAATAACACAGCTTTTGTTTATCATTTCGTCCTTGGCTCAACGCTCGTTTAGCTGGCCCGTGGTGGTGAAATTGAAACAAGGGGATTACCTGGCCAAGATGGGTTTATCGGGGATGGAAATGTTGTTTGAGATTTTCCAAACGAAAAATGGGGTATACGACCGCAGTTTGCAGTCCGAAGTGCGGTCGAGAATCAAACGGGAAATTTTCGTAATGTAATATCCAAGAACCTGGGCAGGACGATACAACCTACTTTTTTGGCTGAAAAAAGGCTATGAAAATTGGAAAATTTAGGTATAATTACCTTTTAACTCTACAAATAATGGTTTAAAAGTACTAATTCTGGGAAAAACAAATTGCCTGCCCCCAAACACATATGAATAGACACCAAAACCAAAGAACATGACCACCAAATAAAGAAGTTGAGGCCAAAACTGAATTTGGGCGGTTTTGGCGACCATTTTGGATTTTGGCCCGGCATACTTTATTCTCTGACCCGAGACAAAAAATATTGTCATTTCATGTTGAGATACATTACAAAAAATAAAAAGAAACTGTTCCCATATTGAAATTACAAAAAAGGTATTTTTGACCCATGTATAACCCACTTACAATGCCAATTCGCCCCATTGCCAACTCGTCTACTATCATTTGGTCTACCATCAGTTCATCCAATATCCACACGGTCTAATTGTCATTTTGTCCACTCATAATTTTGTCTACTAACCAGTTGGTCCAATAGCCATTGAGTCCATATACAATTTGGTCTAATTAGACTAAGTGTTAATTGTGCAAAATGAATGAAAATAAAACAAGCATTACACCAACTGGTTATGAGACAAAATGGTCATAGACCACTCGGTGAATAGACAAAGTGATGATTGGACCACATGGTTATTGGACCAAATGGTTGTTAGACGAAATGTTGGTGGACGGAATGGCATTAGACTAAATGAAGGTTGACCATGTGGTGAGGAAACGAGTTGGCAGTGGACGAATCTGCAATTTACCCACTTGGGTTGCATTTGATTTTTTTTTAGTTTGCTTGCATCCTTTGACTGCAATGGTCCCCAATTGTGCGTGACATAGGTAGGTACAGTACTCACATATCACGTAATTCATTGAGTTCTCTGTCCTTCCGTTGCAACTCCATCTTGGCTGTCTTCAACAGGATAGAGATGTTGCTCTTCAGGACTTGGTTCTCTTTAGTCAAGGACTCATTCTGTTCATACAAATATACAAATTAGCTTCATGAATCCAACCCGTTTGCTTAAAGATAAATTCCAGGTGTTGGTAACGATCTCAAAATGACTTTTTACACAATCCAATATAATGACCACCCACGTGTCTGTATATATGAATAAAAAAATATGTGCCGAAGGATTCTTGAAGAAATTGTGTAATTGCTGAGAAATAAGCAAAATAAGCGTGGTTTCTGGCACTTCCGTCGGGTCTTTATTCCAGCAATATAATATACACTGTCCCACGTGTGCCTATCTGTGTTGGCGATCTTCAGTGTGATTGTTTTTCAGCTTAGATTTCATGATTTCACAAAGTGCAGTTTACGTAACTGTACCAGATCTAGATCGACGATGATATAGTAATACTTAAAGTGATTGGTTAACATTGGTTTGACTTTTAAAACATCTGAGCTAGAAGGTCACACTTGTCACCTGTGTCTGTGATATGTTACAAAAATGAAGCCCAGACAAAATTGTGTTCGAAAATAATTATTTAGTGCTTCAAAAATTGAAATATAAAGTGACCGGAAACACCATCTTAATTTCATCCCATACACTTATGTGTAGTAGTTAGGCATCTATAAGACACCTATTTACAAAATCGGGGTTTGCCTTGTAGTTTTAGCTCTTCATTCTCAATAATGGTTGTTTTCAGAGTTTATTAGTTCTAATACATGCACTTGTACACATGTTTCATCTTGGTTTGAGAATTTTTTAAATTAGCTGCTCACAAAGTTAAACAATACCTTTAACCTTGGTTTTACAGACTTTCTCACGAAATCAGTGTTTTACTGCAACTACTGTAATTTAGCTTTAATAAACTTGATTAGCATTTTTATTCATCAGGGAAAAACTCTAAATGTTGTGTACAGTCATACATGTGCACAAAAGATTTGTGCAGTTCATCTTTAAAAAATTGTGGAGCATATTGCAATGGGATACCAGGGCCCTGTCTTACAGAGCGTTGCAATTGATCAAATCAATCGCAACTATGGACGGCCAGCAACATCAACATCTATTATGCACGTTTGTTCAAAATATTTTCTAACTATGATTTATATTCATGCATTGTTTTCTTGAAAATTCACTGTGCTCGTTGTTTATCAAGGACATTGTGCAAATTTCCTTTGGAAAAAATTATGACACTGATGGATTTCTATAGAGTTACGATTAACTGGATCAATCATAACCAGAGCTGCCAACCTGAACAAGAACATTTCAGTATTTTCTAAAGCTGAAAATCAGTATTTTGGTGGGGAAATCAGTATTTCCAAGGAAATAGCATAGGACAACACATAAACTGAAACTTTAGAAATCAGTATTTTGCATGAAACCATCAGTATTCTCATTTTTCAGTACTAAATACTGAAAATCAGTACTACTTGGCAGCTCTCTATAACTCTTTGTAAGACAGGGCCCCAGGGAAACTATTACCTGTATACAGGTACAAATTATGTTCATGGAACTAAAGAGCAAACAATCACAAAATAAATCATTAGTGCTATTAAAAAACACGCAAAATTTATCACATCTATGAAAAGCAATCAAAGTCATAATTTCTCACTGAGCCTGAATGATCTTGAAAGCAACGGATGCAATATCAGAATATAGGCTACATATGATTATAAAACCGACTATTCGCAGCTTTGGAAAGTGATCTATGTCATAATGTCTCACTGAGCACTCACGGACCTACATTAACTTCAACTGATGCAATTCCAGAATAAAATTTTTTATTTCTATCATAACACTGAATAAATTGATCTCAACTATGGAAAGGGATACACGTCATAATTTATCATTGGGCCGTCACCTCATTGATCCAACAAATCACCATTGCAATTCGAGAATAAAGGCCAAATTCCTATTATAAAACTCAGTTAATAGTGATAATTTCTCACTGACAGGATTCCCAAATAAAACTGAAAACAGAATTCCATGACTTTTCCATGACTAAATTGCTGTTTTCCATAACTTCCCATGACGTCCCAGGAGTTATGTAGAATTTGGGATGTCACAATGGAAATCATGAACACCAATTATAATAGCAAAGTACGATCACAAAGTGTGAGAGTTGCGAGACACAACAAACTGGAAAGCTGCCATAGCGAAGAGGTAAATGCAATTCCATGACTTTTCACAAATTTTCCAAATTCCCTGACTTTCCATGACCACATATTTTTCCAGGATTTTCCATGACTGTGGTAACCCTGATAGAGCCTTAGATTGACAAATTTACATTCTGTGGTCATCCCCAAAACTTTTGATCAAAACTAGTGCACATTGAAAGAAATAAATAAGTAGATTTATAATGAAGAAATAGTAATCTTGAAATCAAGAAAATAATTGATCTCTCCTGCATACAAAGCTATGTAATCACAACCTAATTCAAGCCAAAAAGAATAAAAAATGTCTAATATTGACAGCTTTTTTAAAAGGTGTTTCTTATAAAAGTAAAATACTCAGTTGGCAAGCTGTGAATTTGCATAACACCTATATTGTTGTGCTCATAATTTTTAGGGTTTATATTTGTCAATTTCACATTTTAATAGTTTTGGTTGAACTCTTTAAAACTTGGTAAACTAACCTCTTTGGTTAACTTGGTGACTTCAATCAAGGCGGCATCAAGTTGAGTTTTGAAAGATGTCTTTTCTTCCTTGAGCTAGAATGAAAATAAAATAGAACATCAATAACATCAGCTTTTCACTTCTGACAATCAACCACCCCACCCTCCCCCCCCCCAAAAAAAACAAAACAAACATTGAAATGGTCCAGGATGACATATTACTATGTATCTTATTCAAATCAGATTAATTAACAATAACTGGTGTTACTTTTCCAGATGCTACAGAGAATTGTTAAAAAGTTAAGTCCAACTCAACAAAAAGTTTATTCAAATAAATAGAGACTCAGAAAAATCAAATAAACATTACCCTGAAAATTTCATCCAAGGACGGAAAAAAAAAAAAATTATCACATGCTATGGAAGCACTCTTGGTGGAGTCACATGTTTGGCGCAAAGCTTGAAATTGCAGAGTACATGTATTCTAAAGACTGTGTACCGAGTGATGCACACACACTTGTACTTCCGTGTAAAGATCATTTCCTGAAGAATGGTTGTGTCCCCACCTACACTTAAAGTATTTCAACGAGGCAAAGTGGTCTTGAAAACCACAACACGAGGCGGTTTTCCAAAACGGTTTGGAAGACCACTTAAGATCACATTCAAGACAACCTACGAGCATTCCCTCGGTTACACTTCGTATTTCCGAATGTTCGTAATTCCGAAACACGTAAATTGCCTATACCTCGATGTTCATTAATCTGAAAACATAAAAGGGTTCGTTAATCAGAACATTTGTGGCGTTACTCTGAAGCTTCGTTATTCCAAAGGTTCGTTGTTCCAAAGGTTTTTTACTCCGAAAACGAAATAAGGTTCGTTGTTCCGAAGGTTCTTTAATCCAACAAGTGGAATGCCTCTGGCCGCCTCACCTGCATCACGCGGTTCAATGTAGCAGCAGTGCTGACTTTGAATACTACTCTAACTCGCACAAGATGTTCAGTGATACATGGTTACTCTTATGTCCACTTTTTATGAACTAGACCAATAAACTTACAGAGATATGATGGTTATTCAACAAAAAAACCCAACATGGCCAAAGTTCATTGACCTTACATGAACCTTAACCTTGATCATGTGACCTGAAACTCGAACAGGATGTTCAGTGATACTTGATTACTCTTATGTACAAGTTTCATGAATCAGATCCATAAACTTTCAAAGTTATGATGGTAATTCAACAGATACACCAAATTCGGCCAAAGTTCATTGACCTTTGACCTTGGTCATGTGACCTGAAACGTGCACAAAATTTTCAGTGATGCTTGATTACTATTATGTCCAAGTTTCATGAATCAGATCCATAAACTTTCAAAGTTATGATGGGAATTCAACAGATATCCCCAATTCGGCCTAAGTTCATTAACCCTAAATGACCTTTGACCTTGGTCATGTGACGTGAAACTCATGCAGGATGTTCAGTGATACTTGATTAACCTTATGTCCAAGTTTCATGAACTAGGTCCATATATTTTCTAAGTTATGATGACATTTCAAAAACTTAACCACAGATTAAGATTTCGATGTTGATTCCTCCAACATGGTCTAACTTCATTGACCCTAAATGACCTTTGACCTTGGTCATGTGACATGAAACTCTAATAGGATGTTCAGTAATACTTGATTAACCTTATGGCCAAGTTTCATGAACTAGGTCCATATACTTTCTAAGTTATGATGTCATTTCAAAAACTTCATTTCAAAAAACCTCAGGTTAAGATTTGATGTTGACGCCGCCGCCGCCGTCGGAAAAGCGGCGCCTATAGTCTCACTTTGCTTCGCAGGTGAGACAAATATTAAATAAAGTTCCTTGTTCCGAAGGTTCGTTAGTCCGAAAACGAAATAAGGTTTGTTAATCATTTAGTTTTCGGACTAATGAACCTTCAAAATTACGAACCTCATTTCGTTTTCGGATAAACGAACCTTCGGAATTACGAACCTCACTTCGTTTTCGGACTAACGAACCTTCGGAACAACGAACCTTATTTCGTTTTCGGATTAATGAACCTTCGGAATTACGAACCTTCGGAATAACGAACCTTCGGAAAAACGAAGCTTCGGAATTACGAATGTATGCGCATTCCCTCAACATGTTAAACTAGTTAAAGGACACCGATGAGAACAGGGCCCTGCTCAACTTAGGTCAATACTTAGTAAGCAGAGTCTGCTTCATTTGAAGAAAGGTCAGGGCCCTATCTTACAAAGAGTTACGATTGATCCAATCAATCATAACTCTATGGAAATCCATCAGTGTCTAATTTTTTCTTTTAAAAATTTGCTAATGTCCTTTAAAACAGAGAGGTCAAGAAAACTGTGAATGTATGAACATACATCATTACTAGAAAAATTTGGACAAACATACATTTTAGATGTCGAATTTGCTGGCTTTCCATAGTTGAGAAAACTTGAGATTGATTGGATCAAATGTAACTCTTTGTAAGACAGGCCCTAGATTAATCTTAATTATACGGAAATCCAACAATATCAATATTTTCTCCAGGAAATTTGCACAACGTCCTTTGTAATCAAAGGCACACTGAATTTTCAGGAAAAGATGAATGCATGACTTAACATCTTATACATATCAAGAAAATATTTGAATAATGCATTTTAGATGTTGATGTGACTGGCTTTCCATAGTTGTGATTGATTGAATCAATCGTAACTCTTTGTAAGATCTTTAAAAAATCTATATTTTATTGTTCGAAATAGACACCAGAAGTGAAATACTCTGAAAATTAGTTTTTCCAATTGATTGTGGGCCCGGCAGCCGCTGTGCAGCGCCAGATTGATGAGGCTCTATCCCTTTAATTGTTGAACGCCAAACAGGGTAGCAGCAACTCCCATCTTTTACGTCCTTTGGTCTGACGTGGCGGGGGTTTGAACCTCCGACCGACCTCCCGGTTGTGAGACACACGCTCTACCAACTGAGCCAACATACCAGTTCATGGGGCCTAGGTTACGCAGATACATGACCCAACGTGCTCTTTCTCTGGTTTGAAGAGACGGCTGAATTTGAAATTACCTTAGCCATAGATAAAGCGGCCTCTTCACTGTCTCGGATGACCATGTCGGTGTAAAGATCAAGGGCGGACATATTGGTTTCATCATCAATCGCACCGTCGGGATCCTGGGCGTTGCCTTCGTCATCATCTGTGGGTGTAAGGATCCACAAAGAAACTGGTGAGTTACTATCTCTTTACATTGATTATCATCATTTATTTATTGAATGAATGAATGAATCTATCTATATCTCATTAAAACAACAGTGCATCATCACATTACAGGTAAAGAGCAAAAAACAAAAGAGCAAATAATCACAGACCAGTAAGCTGACTTTGAGAACAAGCAAGATAATTACACTTCTGTACGTTTTGATTCATCCAGGAAAAAAGACAAATAAGGATTAAAAATAAATCTGATCATCTGGACTTATCGTTTGAAACGGAGAGAACAGTTTCACAGACATAAATTTGTTCTGTCCATTTCACTTCTGACGAGCTGAAGAAGCATCCCGTTCAGACGTGAAACTGTTCTCTGTTTCAAACAGTAAGTACCAATGATCAGATTTATTTCTAATAGTTATTCGACCAAGATGATTATTCACAAAAAAAAAACACCATTAATACTATTAAGTTTATTGATCGGAAATTGCATTTGACCTTGATCAAGTGACATGACACTTGTGCAAAATGACAAGTGATACTTGATTACCATAATGTCAAAGTTTCATGCAACAGCTTCATTTACTTTCAAAGTAATGATACCATTTCAAAACGTAACCTAGGTTAAGATGATAATACATAGTAAAAGTTCTTTGACCTTAATGACCTTTGAACTTAATCATGTGACCAAAAATGTCATGCACCTCGACCAATGATACTTGATTACCCTTACATGTAAGTCCCAATTTCATGAACTTAAAATTATGATATGTCAAAAATTAACCTTGGTTCAGATTTCAATGTTGATACCTTAAAACATGGTCAAAGTTCATTGACCCTAAACAACCTTTGACATTGATCATGTGACCAAAAATTCAGGCAAGATGATTTAATAATATTTCAAACAATTTTTTTTTTTCTAAATTTCATGAACTAGGTTCATATGCTTATGTTATGATGACATTTCAAACTTAACCTTGTTTAATATTTCAATTTTCATGGCACTGCTGCCGACGTCTTGCTCTGCTATTCAGGCGAGGTAAAAAGAGGAAAATGAAATAAATTTATCACATTATCTTGAAAAACATATTGACACAAGAGATCAGAGGGGTAACAAATTCATTTTTTCATCCAAAGTCAACATTGTTGAGAGGTCTGCATTTTTTTGGCAAGTTGAACATCATCTTGAAAATCTTACCGTAAGAGAAATCATAAAGCCCCTCTTCCTTCCCTTCTCGCTGGATCTCTTCGATTGGTTGATCAAAGTCCATGGTGGTAGTTATTAAAGTCACATATGGTTGGTTGAGACAAATATACAACTCTCACACAGCTTCAAACAATCTAGTAAAATAAAAAAAAAAAACAAAGAGTGCAAAATCATTAGCTGAATTCAAAGAACAATCTTGCAACCCTCGTGAAAACCAACGGCACTGATGTTGATTGCCATACATACATGTACGTTTCTACGATGACCTTTGGTCTCAGTCTCTTGTATATCAATTATTATATCCCTCTCATGAATATTCGTGAGTGTTGTAGACAAACGATTTGTCAATTTGTAATCATGTGACAAAGTATAATTTTAATAGGAAAACACATCGCTGCAATTTTGTTTTGAATTTTGAAAGAAGGAGGGGTATCGCGACAGAACTTTTCGCTTATTAGGTTCCAGTCTGTGCTTCCATGTCAGGATTTGTGTGTCACGATAGACCTTCATCCATAAAATCGTGGTACCTCCATAATGTCTGTTTCCACATTTTATTAAGATTACTCTTGAGACCTCATCTACCCCTTGTCTCCCTCATTTTGCATGGTCAACTCCTTGGGCTCCGGCCCAGAAAGCGGGCCGGAGCTCCCTGACCCTGGGTAACACGATCGCAAGCCGTCTGTGTACGGGAAATGAAAAAAAAAGTTAAATAAACTCCTCGAAGCAGCTGTCTACCATTGACAGTGCATGGAGACCGCTCGCGGTCAACAAGAATTGTCACGTGACGCTGACGAGTGACGTGACTGAAAGTGAAACCCCTATTCATGCTATTCTAGAAATCTGATTATGATAAGCCCAAGACTGAAAGATTTGCACGGTAGTCCGATTCATAGCCTCCAAAAACAGATTTCCATCCTTGATAACTCATTAAGTTATACTAGACATAGATCACGAACTTCTAATCCAGTGTAGGCAGTAGGCCTACTGTCTTTGTTTTTCCATGGTTTTTCAGCATACATGTAGGCCTACACACTTCTGAAAGTCCTTTCTCAAGTTAAGTACCGGTATACATCATTACATGGTATACGGGAGGTGCTGGTCAAAAAATTGTGATTGTCCCAGAAAACAAGGATATCCTCATATTCAGAAACCAAGAAAAATCATGTCTTGATAATAAATTGAGATTGTCCTTGTTTATGGCAATATGGGACAGTTTTTCTTCACTTACCCCTGCGGGACATGGACGGCAACTGCGGCGATTGAGAGTGCTAAAATAGATTCAGTGACCTCTCTCTCTCCTGTATTCTTCCTCCGCTAAGGTCGGAGATCAACGGCGCCGTTGGAAGGGCTGCTATTCATTTAAGGCTCTACATGTAGTAGATGCAATCATGAAGTACTGAGTAGGTTTTGATGAGTTGTGTGGAGGTTGCGTAAGTAGTATAGAATAAGCGTATGTAATTGGGCTTTTATGTTGCTGCTAATACGCCCCTGAGGTAGAAAAACGACCGACTCTACAAAAAGAGCAGGGGTAGATTCAAAGCATGGTCCAAACTGCTTGGTGTTGGGATTAGCCTTAACCCGCTGGATATTAAAGGTCCTGTCGGACGGGTGCTAGGGCTGGACAGGTAGCAACCAGATGTTCCACATCCTCGCAGGCTGACATGCAGACGATCATCAGCAATCATCAGGTGCTTTGCCAATCTTGGCGAGCCAGACTTGGGTCACATAGACTTGGCAAGAGATCTGAGCACGGATGGTGATGGCTGACCGCAGACTTGGATTGGAAATGTGCCCGGGGTACAGATCCTTCGCCTTTGGTTTAGGTGTTCTAGTCCACAAGGACAAGGATGTCTTCTTGGTGAGGGTGTTATGCTGTCTAGCCTCGGACACCTGGATCACTGCCGACTGAACCGTTCGTTTCCATAGATGGTAGTTAGGGGGATTCCTTACAAGTTCATCAAGAGGGGGAAGGCTAAGTTGTTGAAGTGCATTACGCCATTCTTGTACATGTATGGATTTGGTGTTGGCACAGATACCACAAGTCCAGAGATGCCAAGTTCAAAGACCAGCTATGCGTGAGATTTTCTGTGAATCTGAGTGAGATCACAGACATTTTGTACAATGTATATGGGGATAGGCTGTAATAGTTGCGTGAGACAGACATTTGAGGGGATGAACAAGAGTCCAAAATGCTTGAGTCTCACGCATAATGCGTGAGACTTGGTAGCTCTGCAAGTCCCAAGTTCACCGTCAATTTTTCACAATTTGCCGTCTTTCAATAATCTTGTTATGAAACTTGATATGCTTTGCATTGATTGACTAGCGCACTCAATTGATGATGACAGGTGAATGAACTTTCCTACCACCCATGGGTTCATATCATCTCGCGTGCGAAGGATTATCAATCATACGCACGCGACACACACCTACACTTCCAAAATACAGTGGGCTTTTGCCCACATAAAACATTATCATGAATTGGTATTCCACATTCTGCTATGACACTTACCGAATCATTTAGATCCTTCCGTGACTTCTCCTTGAAGTTTCTTTCTAAAAATATGAATATTTTCTTGATCTTTAGTGAAGATTTCACGGAGATAGAAATCAGTCAGCGTTGATATCAATTTTCTCCTGAAGAGGGCGCGCGATTTATATTCATATCAAAGACACGACATGGGAAAGAATAGGCACCTACACTATTTTACACGCATATCGACGCAAGGAATTACGCAAAGTCCGTGAAGTATCCAATCTTTTCATTGTATAGACTTTGGTATACCGTATACGTATTATTGACGTTCGTCAAAGCTTGTACTGCTGGTTTCTTTCCAGGCACGTATATTATTTTCATTTTTTTTATCAGTCATCTTTTTAAATTAATTGCAAATGAGTGTTATCATCACCAATAATAATCATTAATTATGTTTTTTAAGGTATTTCATTCATTGGTGCCCATAATTATAAATTAATCATAAGGATTGCGCATTCAAAGAATTTAGATACAGTTATAAAATTACCGAGGAGCTGAATCAAGGTTGTGAAATTATTAGCGCCACCAACGGGCTTCCTTGTATTTCCGTGGAAGAGACAAGCGAAGTCACTTTCGAGGCCGAGGTAAGCAAAATATGCTTTTTTGATGATTATTATTTTATTATTATTTTCATATTTAATAAACTATTGCTACTTACCGGCAAGAGCCCCGGTGCGTAGCGAGAAGGAGTTTCGGCAAATATTACTTCAGCAATGAAGCGATGTTTGCCGACTACTGTACTTCGAAATCCAGGGTCAAACACGGTCTATTGTACGAGGTTAGTACATACTAACCTCGTACAATGTGCGAGTGCTTTCCTACTAGATTTCTTGTAGGCCCTATGGATAAATCTTTGAAAAGTGAGACAGTCCCTGTTAGTGTGGTACGGTTTGTCATTGACACAGCTCCCGTAGGACTAGCGGGCCAAAATTGATTTTTTGGTTGTTTTGGCTTCAATAGGGTCCCCTTAGGCCAAAAACGATGGGGTTCAAATTTTCAGACCCCTCCTTCCCTTTGTGGGGGGTCATTTTTGGCGCCATATTGGCCTGTACAAAGCCCAATAGGATAATCCATTGTTTTCAACCTTATTTCTCACTTTTCTTCACCAATTATATTTTTAAGTTGTCTGAGGTGTATGAGAATGAATATTTGATGATGTTGTGATGTCAATGTTTTTTAAATTTTACCATATGGGGGCGGACTTTACGAAAAATGCCCCAAAATTGTAAAATATTGCCCCCAAAATATTATTTTTCCCTTTTTTGGCACTAAAATTAGGAAAAAAGGATTACAAAATGAAATGAATATGTCTTTTTATACAATCCAACAACAGAGGAATATATCACCTGTAAAATATATCATCATTTTTGGTCAATTGATGTAAAAATCATCCCCATTTCAGGATTTTATGCAGTGAAAACCATACTACAACACTAGAGGGCGCCATAACTTATGATAAGCACTTCCCTAAAAAAATCAAATTCTAGGCACTGTAATTTTATCAATAAATTTGAAAGCTGACACATTTCAAGAGCAATTATTTCCAATGCCGATTCATAGTATGGGCATCTAATTTGTTTGATTCTACCCCCGGGGGGGGGGGGGGGGGGGGGAATAGCTGCCTTAGGTTAAAATAAAAAAATCCTGGATTCTTTTTTTTGTTAAATGACCTTTATTTGGGTTCTATTCAAAGATTTTCAAGGCTGAAGAAGTATATCGGGAAAAGTTGCAAGGACCCAGAAATCCAAGATGGCTTCCAAAAATGGAGTTTAAAATGGCTGTTGATACTTAGACATAGCACATTTTATATACCTGAGATAGATGGAATTGGTGTCTAGACCATGGTTTCAACGATCAAAATTGGGACAAGAATACCGTTTCCTTTTTTTATTTATTTAACTTTTGGAGGCCATCTTGGACTCAACATACCGGGACAGTCGGTGGTCCGGTATGTTAAAAAATCCAAGATGTCTTCCAAATATGGGGTTTGAAATTGCTGTTGCTGCTTGAAAAACCAATACAGTTTGTTCAATATTAGGGAATATGAATGTGTGTGACGACCATTGAAAAGTGAGTCTAATAATACATTAGACATGTTAGAATAAGTTACAAGGAGAGTCGTTGGTCGAGTATGTTAAACAATAGAATATAAAATAGCCACTGTTATTTACAAGTGGACATGTAATATCCATCAAGAATATGATTTGATGTCTAAACCATGATTTTTAATGTCTGAAAATTAGTTACAACCGTTCAGGTGTTATGGCCTAGTGGATTGGTCTTTTGACTTTGAAAGGGTCGTGGGTTCGAATCCCAGCCATGGCATAGTTTCATTCTGCAAGAAATTCATCAACATTGTGCTGCACTCAACCCAGGTGAGGTAAATGGGTACCCGGTAGGAAGAAATTCCCTGAATGCGCGAAGAAATTCCTTGAATGCTAGAGCGCTTAGGCAGCCCATCTAAGGCAGGGATAATAATAATGGCAAGGCCCGCTGGGAGAACAGTTTTTAGTACCGAAGTGGCTTCCCTAGGTAAATATACCTATATTATTAATATCATAACAAGGACAGTCATTGGTATGTCGTTAAATCCAAGATGGCGTGAAGAAATCTGAGTCTAAAGTGAATGATGTTACTTAAAAATGGACATAGTTCATTTAAAATTCACCAAGGACATATGATTTTGGTGTCCACTCAATGGTTTCATGATTATAGTGATACTTTCGACTAGTTACAAAGATATGCACTTGTCCATTTTGCCTAAAAATCCATGAAAGTTTTCAAAATGGCATCTAAAATGATTCCTAAAACTCATTAATAATGGTCAGAGTTCATACAATATTACTATGTGAGGAATAATTTGGATGTCTACATGGTGGTATAAAGGGTCAGATAATACATTCAACAAATAACAAGGATATTTAGTTTTCCATTTTGTCTAAAATCCATGGTAGATTTAAAAAAAATCATCAAATGGGTGCTATTACAAACTCATGAATCAATGTGATAACTATATACATTTAACATGTTTAAGTGTATACATTTAATATTTTTCACAGGTTTGTATTGTTTGAATAATTTCTCCACTTTTAAGTAACAATAGTCATTTTGGAACCCATTTTTTAAAGCCAACTCGGATTTTAAGGCAAAATGGATAACTGCATAGTCATTGTAGCCAGTCCTTAATATTTTTAATTTCAACTCTTGAAATACTAGTGTAGACACAAAAATAATATCCCCAGGTGTATGTTTAATGTTCTATATCCACTTTTAAGTACATGTAATAGCAGTCATTTAAGCAATCTTGGATTTTTGATAAACTTGACATCCGACTGTTCTTTCAACTTGAAACAATACTTGATCCTTTAAACTCTAGTGTAGACACCAAAATCAAATCCAAAATGTGCATTTCTAATGAACTATGTCTACTTTTAAGAACCACAGTCAATTTAGACCCTGCATTTTGGAGGCCATATGGCATTTCTTGACATACCAGACCACTGACAGCCCTTATTTACTTATCCAAATGTCTTATTTGACCCTTGAAAGTTGAAACCATTGGTTTAGACACCAAACTGGGGGCTGTTTCATAAAGCTGTTCGTAAGTTAAGAGTGACTTTAAGAACGACTGGTTATCCTTTCTTACGCGGTAAACCATCGCCTATGGTGTATACCATTTACCAAAAGAAAGGATCACCAGTCGTTCTTAAAGTCGTTCTAATCTTACGAACAGCTTTATGAAACACCCACCTGATATCTCCCAGGCCGATATGAAATGAACTATGTCCACTTTAAGTATCAGCAGCCATTTTAAGATCATTTTTTGGAATTCATCTTTGATTTTTGGACATACCAGACCACTGACAGTCCTTGTAACTTATCCTTATATATTACTTGACCCAAACCAGTGGTTTGAAATTAAACATCGAAATCACATTTCCATGGACGATATGAAATCAGCTATGTCTGCTTTAAGTTTAGCAGCCATTTCAGAATAATTTTTTTGAAGCCATCATGGATTTTTGGACCCACCAGACCACTCACTGTCCTTTTTCCAATTTACTACTTCACCCTTAATATCATTGAATCAAAACCAAATTGCGGATTTTTAGCACACGGTAGCCTTTTTTGATGCCATCTTATATTTTCCAGCTAGGCATCCTGGGGTCATAATTCACTCTATCCTGTGTCAACAAATTATTTTAACTCCTAGACCATGGAGTATGAAACTAATTAGGATTCTAGGGTGGATAATGAGTGAGTCGTATTCATTAATTTTAAGTGAATGGTGGCCATCTTGGATACTATCTTGAAAATAACCACTTTCCCTGATGCAGATTTTGGTAGATTTTTAGTACATTATTCCTGAGATCAATTAGTACTAAAAACTGTTGAAAAACAATGTAAGTTCGGAAGTTCTCTAAACACCACATGTTATTTCAATAATGATTATTTGCATGTGTGCGTGTGTGGGGGGGGGGGGGGGCTAAAAATATATTGTATGTGTTTCTTTCTGTCTATCAGTAATTGGAAATTAGCCAAGAAGTATATAATTGACAATTCGAATTGAAGTCCTTTAATCGTAAATTGTACTCTAGAACGAGTGGCCGAATGGTGAAAGTTGTATGCCAGTCAGTGGGGGGGGGGGGGGAGTAGGGGATATGGTTGGTAGGATGCTCGTCTAACTTGAAGCCTTCAGATAGGCATTCTAACTGTCTAGGGATGATAAAATACCATAAAACAATTCATTTTTTAACCGGGCGCAAAATTATTAATACTCCTGATTTTAGTGGGTCTTGATATAGGTGACCCCCTCAGGCAGTGGGTGAGGGTGGGGAAAATTAGAACCCTATCATTTCCTGATAGATTGGACCCAAGTGAATAATAAAAAAAAACAATTTCGGCACAAAAATCCTGCAGGAGCTGTGTCATGATATACCGTACCACACTAATATCATCATGATAAGTTATGGCGCCCTCTAGTGTTGTAGTTAGGTTTTCACTGCATAAAATCCTGAAATGGGGGTGACTTTTACATTAATTTTAATCATATAAATTACATGTGATGTATTCCTCTGTTATCGGACTGTACAACAAGACATATAAACTTTATTTTGTGATCTTTTTGTCCTAATTCTAGTGCCAAAAATGGGGAAAATTATATTTTTGGGGTAATATTTTACAATTTTGGGGCATTTTTCGCAAAATCCGCCCCCCGTATGGTAAAAGTGAAAATATATTGACATCACAACATCATCAAATATTAATTCTTGTACACCTCAGACAACTTAAAAATAAAATTGGCGTGGAAAAGTGAGAAATAAGGTTGAAAACAATGGATTATCATATTGTGCTTTGTACAGGCCAATATGGTGCCAAAAAGGACCCCCCACAAAGGGAAGGAGGGGACTGAAAATTTGAACCCCATCGTTTTTGGTCTAAGGGGACCCTATTGAAGCCAAAACAACCAAAAAATCAATTTTGGCACGCTAGTCCTACGGGATGACACACCATACCCCACTATGTAGTGTAAATAATATTATTATTCAAAACTGGGACGATCCCAATTTACTGACCAGCGGCAGTGCCTCTAATACGGCTCTAATTTTGTTTACTTTTTTTAACCATACTGTAACTACCACCAGAGGAGATACTACGATGAGTATGATCGATGAACAAGAACTCAACTCAAGCCTACAGCATCGTGGACTTAAAGTAAAGTAGGCCTAACCGCCTAACATTACGAAAACTTCCCGTTTGATTCTCAACCTCACTTCGGACTGCAAACTGCGGTCATATGCGTTTGCAAATCTCAAACAACTTTTCCCGATAAACCCATCTTGGCCAGGTAATCCCCTTGTCTCGATTTCACCACCACGGGCCAGCTAAACGAGCGTTGAGCCAAGGACGAAATGATAAACAACAGCTGTGCTATTACGTAAGACTTGTCTGCCTGTAGAAGGATCTTCGGAATGAAATTATTGTATTCGATATTAATCACGTTTTCAAAGGCATATTACATTCAGACATCCAATACTAGTCCATTTTCAATTTCGAACGAAGAAAATCGACCTCGAAATAAGGAAAGTATGCGGAATACAAATTACGGTATGCTTAGCATGCAAGGACCGTGATACATCCCATCTAGTTTCTGTCCATACAGCAAGAAAATATGGGATGCATGCCGTTCACTCGCTCAACGATACAGTCTTAACGAAAGAAAGGAAGGAAGGAAGAGAGAAAGAAAGAAAAAGAAAGGAAGGAAGAAAAACGTTTCTATCAACGCGTGTATATACATGGAACTCCATGCACTCACCAGAACATTGCAATCCATCGTGTGTGGCCCCCTGCTGTGACCGTTGATGCTGGGAGGTATTATCTTCGGACCGAGGTCAAGAAACAGGTATTTCTATACTTAAATTTCATGCTTGAGGGCAATAGGGTTTTGAGAAGAGATTTGATAAGGGAAACTTGGGGTATACCACTTGTTCACTGCTACCATCTGGCCTGTGGAGAATCTACAGGTAGGACTATGGCATGCCAATGTTGTATAGAGCACACACTCTAAAAAATCATTCAAATACCACTTTTGTGACCAAAATTACTAATTTTCATACAGTTTAAAATTACTAATTTTCATACAGTTTAAAATTACTAATTTTCATACAGAGCATGATCGGTTAAGGGTTCGCATTGAGGTGAAAAATTTTTTTTAAGGTACTTTTATCAAATTTGCTTTTAAAATGATCTTTGATATCTCAGGTTTCAAAAAACTAAGTTTCATGAAGATTGATGATTCCGAAAGTACCGGAATAGTCCATTTTATTCATGGGGGTGCTGCTACCTCTCATCACGGACGGACATTTCTACTCAAATTAAATTCACTCTAGTTTTATTGTTTTTAAAGTTACTCTAATTTGGTTTGGATGTTCTTGCACTCTGAACATTTCTCTATTATCAGACATAATATAGTAGAAAAAAAATATTGGGAACTAATTTTTTTTGGTAGGTGTTAACATTTCCATTTTGAAATTTCCGTCCGTGATGGAAAAAAGATGAAAAGTTTTTTTATTCTTTATCAGAGTAGAAATAAAAAATAAAAAGGTTTAGAGGTATCTCTCTAAACACTGTACATTATTTTATTTGAACATGGCTAAAATCCATACATTTTATCCATATCATAAACTCAGTCAAAAATGATCACGGACGGACATTAATTTGATCACGGACGGACAAAGTTAATTCACTCAAATTCATTTCACTCTAGTTTTATTGTTTTCAAAGTTACTCCAATTTTTTTTAATGGTCTTGCACTCTGAACATTAATCTATCATCAAACATAAATTAGTAGGAAAAAAATATGGAAGTAAACTTTCCTTGTAGATGTTAACATTTCTGTCCGTCCGTGATGAAATTAATGTCCGTCCATGATCATTTTTATTAGGATAATGTCTATGGATTCAGCTTTTTATTCTTTATCAGAATAGAAACAGAAATAAAAGTGTGTAGAAGTATTTCACTGGACACTGTTCATCATTCTATTTGAACATAGCTAAAATCCATACATTTTATGCATTTGATAAATCAATGAAAAATGATCACGGACGGACATTAATTTCATCACGGACGGACGAGTGAAATACTTGTGGAAAGATTCATATATGCAAATGAGAAACTTTGCTGAGCAGATTATGAGTTTAATTTTAGCTTCTAATTGCAGTGAAAAATGGCTCTGAGAATTATTCGGAACTCAAATGGAATAAGCCTACAACTCTTCACAATTTTTTGTGATATCTTTGTTTGGCCGTTATTGGGGCTATATTGTTGTCAGGAAAATTGTTAAGCATTATTGGAATGCAGATAGAGTTGAAAAGCTACATGTACATGTATATGCCAAAAAAGCGGGAAACAAAGTATGGCAAGAACACATCCAAAGCTGTAGATTTCATCAATTCAAGCTTGCAGAAAGTGATGGAGAAGAAGTAGAATGCAATGCATAATCTGATAAGCAGAAAAATCAATTTTTCCATGTACAAACTTATGGATTCACAATGCTTCTAACAGAACATAGGTTTGTGAAAATTACATGAATACCTTTTTTCGAAGTCCATTTTGGAGCTAATTTTAAGCAAATCGCTTATCTGGTAAACTGTGAAAATGCATAAAGCTTGCACTGCAGTGTTTAGAAGTTAAGCTTTGGATTGGAATATCAATTTCAATTTTGGATTCGGTCAGGGCCTAAATACATGAGGGCTGTTGATGTTATGGGGTGTCTCCGCTTTAATGCAAAAGATGGATTTAAAGAGAGTCCATGACAAGTGTTGATCCAACAAACAAGCATAAGGATCAGTGACCTGTTAATCTTTTAGATTTAGTTTTTGGACCTTAAAAAACATCTTTGCTCTTGGAAAATTAATGCCTAAAATCATCATGATCATAAAAATACTTGTATCAACATGATCAATACCGGGTAATCAACAAGCTGTTGATTTTGAACCTACTTGTATTCTACACTTTAAAAAGACAATAGGGGAAGGCGGGGTAAGTTGTGACACTTTTTGCATTTTGCACGTTAGAATTGATATGACTAGTAATATTGTAGAAATAAGTACCTTACCTTTAAATTTGATTCTTGGGAAATATTTTTCACCTATATATAACTTTCTACCCCCACGCTGAATGTCATTGTGACCTTTGAAAAAAAGGATGTCAAATTGCTCAACTTGCCCCATCTGTGGGGTAAGTTGTGCCATCGTCTGGGGTAAGTTGAGCCACAAAAACTATGTAAAAAATGTATGCGGGAAGAACCAGGATGTCAATTTTTCATTTAAAGTCTTTTCACTTGCTAATGCTCTATGAATACTAACATCTTCTAAAAGTAAAAGGACTGTCATGTGAATTTGCTCCTTTCTGCCTGCATATCAATGGCTTTTTATGTTTTTATTTTTTTTTGTTATACATCACTTATTCTTTACGTTCGATTTTGACAAGAAATATGTTAAGAGCAATCGTATGTCTAGATTATACTGTGCGTCTAGCATAGAAATCAAGTTGCTACATCTTAAATCAAGTTGCAGCAACTTGATTGTGCAACTAATACTGTTTAATATTATTAAAATATGTACAAATCATCAAAACAATTGCATTTGTTTACCAAAAAAGTACTAAGAACTTTTTACAGAGTACTTCCATTGTATTTTAATTGTGTCCGTCCGTGATGTCCGTCCATGATGTCCGTCCGTGATGGAAAATATTTGCAATTCTCTCGGAAGTTTGATATTGGTTAAGAATTCAATATGCTGAACATAGAAGCTAACATACCCGAGTGTTAGGTGCATTAACAATAATTGGTCCATGTAAAGCTGTTTAGATAGAAACAATAAAAATGTACAAAAATTCTAAAAACCACATTTCTATCTTGTCCGTCCGTGATATGGCACATTTAGTGGATACCTGTGTTTGTAGGTAACCATGGCAACAAACTTTTTTAACCATTCAGCATACTATGTCCTACCCTTCACTATAAAACACAAAGGAACCTTGTTCATCTTATTCCTAATTTGTTACAAGCCTTCAAAACTTTCAAAATCTATCAAATGTCCGTCCGTGATGAACCGATCATGCTCTACAGTTTTAATTTATTTATCATTAGTAATGTGGGAATAATTTTTGTATTCACCAGAGCGCTCAAAAATTTTGGGCATATTTTTGTGTACGCCCTCTATTGGTGGAAAGTAATATGGAAAGAAAATTTTCATTTTTTGTACGCCCTCTATTGGTGGAAAGTAATATGGCAAGAAAATTTTCATTTTTTGATCTCTATTTTTAATTAAGAAAAAATGATATAAAGAATCAAATTTAAATAAGAGCCAAGCAGTATAGTGAGTGATTGTATTACCGACCGGCCTTGTATTACTGAACGCACGCATCATATGCGTCAGAAAATAATCAAATACGCTCAAAACTTTGCAACATCCTTCCAAAGGGAACTTAAATAGAAAAATGATGAAAAATTATCAAAAACACAATTTCGAAGTCTTTATACAGTAGAGGCGCACGGCCAATATGGGAGACTCTCTCCAATAGGGGAGACAATCTCCCACATTGGAGACTTGCTTTGCAAAAGGACAAAAGCATGATTTTTTCCACCCAAAATTTTGTCTCACTGAGGTCAGAAGCCCATTTGTTTTGTGTGTGATTGACTACAAAAATCCTTATCAAAACAAAAGTAGATGGTGAATTTTTTAAGTAGACGGTGAAAAGGGGTAATTTGTCATGAGGAATCTGCTTATCACATTTCTATTTGCCGCCAAGGTAATCCTTTTGCCGCAAATGTAAACAAAGGAAATTAGTCTCCAAAACTGGAGACTGTCTCTGAAATTGGAATACCCATATTCTTTACAAAAGTCTCTGATATTGGAGATAATTTCCCACATTGGAGACAGTCTCCAATATTGGCCGTGCGCCTCTACTGTTATATCCTCAAAACAATAAAATATGGTCAAAATAGCTCATCAGTGACTTTGTTTTCCCAACTTTTCCCATAGAAAACACACGTTCGGTAATACGATACCTTTTCAAGTGACCAAAATATTTCACTTGCGAAGAGGGGTCCGATTGGAAGCTGATGTCGTAAAAATGAAAAACAATTTCGGCAAAATTTCTGCATGTTTATATTTTGTAGGTATTTGTGTATTTATGGTGAAAGTTTGGTGAATTTTATTGGAATAATGTGTTTGATATGATCAAATTCATGAAAAGTGTTCGGTAATACGATCCACTACCATATGAATTAACAGGTCTAATGGAAACTGTCAGTGTAAAAAAATCAAGCATTTGCCCCCCAAAAAAGAGAAAATAAGCCAAACATTGCCACCCTTATATGCTTATTTTGTCACACATGGAGATATAACTGAGAACAAGGTTATATCATAACCTTGTTCAATGAATGCGTGGGGTTTTCGTCATGAGGCTAAGTAAGAAATTCACTGGGGGAAAAAAGGCGCCAGTGGGATTTGTTTCGGCGACTTCAGGCGAGTGCGGCCCCTCCTCAGTTTTATGTAATGACGATGTTGATTTCATTTAGTTCAAAGAGATCTCAATCTCCACAACACCTATCAGCAGAAATCTCTCGCATTTCCACTTCCATATTGAAGCAAAATTAGAACTATTTTACGGTGTAAATAATAAAAGTAATTAAGAACCACTCACCGTCCTCAAATCAATATCGACAGATTAATCGCTACGTACGTAGGATTAAGAACGTAATAATATCGGCAATTCTTGATTCCGACACTTGGTTTTTGTTTTCTTTTAGCGGGTATATCTCTACGGTGACGTCGAGAATACAAATAAAAAATGAAATAAATACATGTTTTTAAAATCCTTTTTTGGACAATTTTTTTTATGTCTAATACAACCGCGTAGCCAGGATTTCATTTTAGAGGGGGCGGTAAATCCACGCGAAGCGTGGTAACACTTACAGAACGCGCGAAGCGCGCTTCCTAGGAGGTGGGTGCAGGGAGGAGGAGTTTCCCCCTCCCTTGCGAAGCGCGAAGCTTTTGGTGTTTCATAAATGAAAAGGAGCCGTCTCCCTTGTCTTTAGTACCTATATTAGCTCCAGTTCAGTTGACTATATTGTGATTTTGAACCTTGTTTTCAAAAGTGATTGTGAACGCACAAATAAGGAATACAATGGAGGAAATAATAATAACCACGTGCGAAGCGCGGAAGCTAAAGCATTTTATCATTTTGGCCATGAAAAGGGTCCCGAGAAAAATGTATTATCTAAGATATATTGAATACTTCCCTTGGAAAGATCAGAATTGATAACAAACAATTTAGCGACACAGTGCATATCTTTAACTCGCGATACAGAGGAGAAGTGTATACGCCAGGAGGAAGATATTCCTCCCCCCGCAGAGCAATGAATCTGAAATTTTAAAGGGCGGACGTTTCATTAAATGCAGATATATCGGCTCTAATTCAATTCATTTTCTAAGATTATTGAATTTCATTACACGGAAAATAGTGCGCAAACGTTGGAACTTCTGTGATTCATTGAAATTATATTAAAAAAAAAGGATGCCTAATTTCTTTGACTTATCCTGAAGCGCTTCATGTTGAATTATACAAAAAACTTAAAGGGGAAGTTCACCCTGACAAAAAGTTGATTGTAAAAATAGCAGAAAAAATAATTAAAAATATTGCCGAAGGTTTGAGAAAAATTCATCAAATATTTAAAAAGTTATTAGTATTTCAATAATTTGATTTGTGACGTCATATGCGAGCAGCATTCATATATAGTGAATGGTAAAAAATCAAATGTCATTTTCTCAGAAAATTGAAAATGTTTTTTACTGTACCTTTTGTATATCAATAGACAAATCATTTCACACCCGATCATGAACAGAAAACAAAATTAAGTCATCAGAAACCATGCAAAATTTGAAATTCATGCATTTTATATTGCATAACACATGGAGCAGCTGCTCGTTTATGACGTCACAAATCCAAAACTTTGAACTCTAATAACTTTCTTACTTTTTAACGGATTTTCCTCAAACCTTCACCAATATTTTTTACTAATTTTTTCTGCTATTTTTACAATAAAGTTTTCTTCAGGGTGAACTTCCCCTTTAAGTGTCATTCAAAATTTCAAACTGAGGGCGCAAAACAGGACAGGAGATGAATGTGCAGGGAAATGACATGAAGTTTAATAGAATTTGATAAAAAATATTGTACTTTTTTATTTAACACGACACGAATTTTATACCTTCCTCTTTTTTTAAAATTAGGAACCCGTTTGTCCCGAAATCATGGTTGTTTATTATTGAGCTGAAAAGCGGGAGAAGTTGCCTTTATGGAGGTCAGTGACGCCAGAAATTGATATAAAGATTTTACCCGCTCGGAGTCGACCCGACCAGAAATTGCGCGATCAATTAAAAAAAGATAACTTCATATACTTTGGCCCAACCTTACTCTAATTCTATTCCCTCATGTATACATTTGAACTTTTAAACTGCCAAGAAACACATATAGCTAATATAAGGTGGAAAAACAGGGTTAGAAAAAGGGTGGGGGAAACAATGGAGAACTTCAATATTGTCATTTAACCGCGCGCAGCGCGGAAGCAAAATTCATATATAAATTTAAAGTAAGAGTGAAGGAGTTTCTCTTTTGAGAAAAAAAATTATAAAGAATGAAAAGAAAAAAAACACAAAGCTACCTTTCTTTCCTTTCCTCGGCTTCTCTTTTCCTTTTCTCCTCTCCTTTTTCCCTTCTTTTTTTCTTTCTGGTGACTTTTTTTTTTTTGGGGGGGGGGCGACCGCAATTGTTGATATTCTGATGTGAAACTTGATAATTTAAGTACATTTTGAATAAACAACATGCAGACTATCGCGTATGTTTTAGATTTAGACCTAGAATCTGGGCATTCTGACTACATTAATTTTGTTTAATGGAACATTATGGAATACACGTAGACAATATGAACTTGGCAAATCAAACAATGTGACAACGCAGCGTGAGCTTAAAATGCTGATATGTAGATCATAAAACGGACATTTTACAGAGCACTTAAATTTGTAAATGAAAAAAATAGTGAAAGGTCGATATCCGAGCTAAAATATGTTTTGTATATTGACCTCAAAACTTGCTCCATATAAGCCTATTGAGCAAGATATGAATCTCATCGACAGGCAATTCTGGAGCGAAGCGCAACGAAATTTTTATATAGTAACATAAAAGATTTTTTTTGCATGTCTTCACCTCACATTATTTCATTCACTCGTCTTCCTCCTCTTATTTTTCTCTTCTTTTTTTTTCTTCTGCCTTTCTTCTTCTTTTCCTTTTTTCTTTTCTTCTTTCTCCCTTTTTTTGCTCTGCCAATTTTCGTACTCGCATTATTGATTTTCATGATAAAAATGAATTAGGCCCCTGTATTCAGAAACCCCATATTAACTCTAAAACACGCGTATGCAAGTTTATTGAGATGTGCAGCTTCATCTTTATTCAAAACGTGCTTAAATTATTCAGTTTCTGATCAGAAGATCAGAATATAGAAAAAATTTTGCTCGTGCTTTGCGCTCTCATTATTAATGTAGGAAAATACTAAACTACCCATCCTTCTTCATGATTTACAAAAATTATTAGAGTGTCCCGGTCGTTGGTCAGAAATCTATTTTCCCGCTTGCGCTTCGCGTTCGCACTATTTGAATAAGGTTTATGAAATTATTACACATTTATGTTGTTTTATAAGAATAAAGCTAAGACAATACTGCTAGGACATTGGCGTTTTGCCCCCCCCCCCCCAAAAAAAAATAGAAAAATTTCACGACCAAGAAAAAAATAGAGAAAATGAAAGGGATAACGGTAAAATATGATATTATTAATGTTTTGTCAATTATTTTTAAAAAACTTGGATTTTTGTAGTAAAAATATTTAAATTATTGCTTGCTCGCAACTCCTTATCAATTTTACGGGACACGCCATGTTGAGCCCCCTCAAAATTTTTGGCTCATTATGCAACTGGGACAACCCTTTCAAATAATCAGAAATAAACTTTGAGGGGCCAATCGGGGAAAATATGGGTAAAAAAAATCGCCCCTATTGGATCCGCCCCTGATAGTAGGTATAGTAGTGGTATATATCTTCTCCAAAATAACTCGCTCAAAAAATTGAACCTAATATGAGAAAATCCTCTAAAAAATATTTGATATATGTAGATCTAATTTTCATGTGACATTTGCGCTGTAGCTGTGCAAATCTAATGTGTCATAATGAAATGGCCCTATTGATATTTTGCTTTATAATGCAGACATCGATTGCCATGGACGGAAATCCCAGGGGGACAAGTCCCCCTACCCAAAATAGTAGAGGGACACAATATCAAATGCCCCCTACTATTTTTGTTCTTTTATGATGGACAGAAATACAACATTCAAAATCGAAATAAAACATGCATTTTGGACGAGATGACCTTAATTTTTGGATGAAAATCATTTTTTTATTTGCTTGTCAAAATTTCCAGCCCCTGGTCCCCTTACCTTTGGGGATAAATTACCGCCCTTGTCAATTGCCGATGGATGACTAATTCCTCTCAATGACAATCTTCACATGATTTACTAATTTGTATATGTATTACCTCATTCGAACATTTTCTATTTTAAGCGCATTCTCATTTGCTATTATAGGAAAGGGCAAATAATTATACGTTCAAAATAGAAAATGATGAAATGGGTAGACTACATGTCATTTTGTGATATTCTAGGATGTCTTTTTTAACCGACCCCCGCTTCCCGCCACCAATGGATTTCTCTTTTTAAAGGTGTAAAAAAAAGAAGAAAGAAAAATAAATAGGACATATAAATCAAACTTACTTCTGGATAATCCTGTTCAAAGACCATGTTACTGCAATTCTTATCTATAAGTTAAAAAAATATCAACAACAAGCTACAATGTTCCACATAATTCATGACATTGTCAAAATACATACAAGCAGCAGCATATTCAATCATATTGAAAGAACCCAAAGAACTTTGTACAGGGGCAGATCCAGGATTTTGAAATAGGGGGGGGGGGGCGCCAGCGGCGAGGGAGCGAAGCGACCGAGCGGGAGGAGGGTGTGGGAGGGGGGATACCCCCCTCCCACGGCAAGGACTTTTTAAAAAAATCATGTCCAAAGTCGTATTTTGAGAACACCTTTAGAAGAAAAATGCACACTTAAATCACTGTAACTTCATGAATAAAAGACACATACTGACTCATTTAGGAGCTGGTTTCCAGTCACACACCGTATAAGCGGTCATTCAAAACAAACATTTGGCAAAGGCTCTTCAGTCACTTGCTTGCATCGTGTGATTGAAACGTCAAATTTAAATGATACGAAACTGAGACTTGTAATCGATAAGTTCCGAATAATCCATTCTGTTTATTGTCATTTGTGTATTTACATTGTGTGTTTCAAACGAGAATTGTTTAGTCGTATGGCAACATGCATAAAATTTGGTTCTTTTTTTCCCCAAAATGCACAGTAAATTGTTACAAACTACAGAAAAAACGACATCATCCTCTGGTAATCAACTTTTTCCCTCGTATTATTTTCAAATCATCTTCAATAATCCAGTCATTCTGCACAACCTCAAAGTAATATAATGCTTCTTAAGGGGATTCTCATCATTTTTATTGTTTACGTTCAAAGTCTCTCATCGCGTTGCCATCTTAACTTATGACCAACCAGGATGAAATTGTATTTATATTTATTTTAACATAAGATAATCAATTTTTACGAAGCACTTGTTAAAACTATACCACAAATAATTAATTATGGTTAATGATAAAATGCTAGAAAATACATGTAAGGAGCTTTGATATCCAGTCCATAATTGTATAAGTTATAACTATCAGTGGCAGAAAATGTAAAAGAAACCGAGGCTCGTCTTTGGTATACAGAGTTCAGAAGGCATTTTGTAAGCTTTTCATTTATGAAATTACATCTTGTTTAGACCATGAA
Source organism: Lytechinus variegatus (assembly GCF_018143015.1). NCBI lineage: Eukaryota > Metazoa > Echinodermata > Echinoidea > Temnopleuroida > Toxopneustidae > Lytechinus > Lytechinus variegatus. Next base: position 49,830,207 of record NC_054743.1, read on the forward strand.
TTCATATAGGCTTCCAATTTGATGTTTTTTCTACATGTTGAATCAATGTATACTATAGCTTTCCAACCAACAAAGTAAATGTTGTAAACTGTATTGATTGCCTTCTGTTGGGCAAAGCTATTCCTGCCAAGTTTGAGCTCAATCATGACTTTTATTTTTTTAAGATGAAAATATGGAAAGTTTATTTATGCAACACAAACGAAGAAGTGAGACATTAACCCCCCCCCTTACCCCATTTTAAAAATGGGGTAAGGGGGGTTAATGTCACAATTTCTACTTTTTAACAATACACAATGTGTCCTCGGGACTTTTTTCCCCAGCACGAAAGTTTTTTTATCCCCCCCCCCCGTCACATAAAATCTTCGCTCCTTACGCTGACATATAGCTGCCTATACACAGCAAACGCGGAGTGGGGTCGACTGGTGATTGAGAATATACAATTTTGCTCCTTGATAATTCGTTGGAATGATTGCTTCGGCGAAACTTAGTTGGGGCGCCCTGGATAATATGCCCCTGAATCTACCGGAAAGTGTAAAAGTTAGTTTACATTAAATACAAATATGTCTGACCTATACATTTCAGCATTGGCGGCGGAAGCCAATAAATTTAGGGGGTGTCCACCTGAAATTTTGGGATGGACACATGTAAAAATTAGGACAAGCGCCCCAAAAATTTCTGAGAAGCAAAAAAAAAAAAAAAAAAAAAAAAAAAAAAAGGTCATCAACCTAAATTTTAGGGGGGGACAACACACGTGTCAAGGGGGTCCACGTGAATTTAGGGGGGGACGCAGGAAAAAAAATTGACAAGCAAAAAAAAAAAAAAAAAAAAAAAAAAAAAAAGGGTTATCACAACAAAATTTAGGGGGGGACTGTCCCCCCCCACCTAAAATTTAGGGGGGGACTGTCCCCCCCACCTAAAATTTAGGGGGGGACACGTCCCCCCCGCTTCCGCCGCCTATGCATTTCAGTGAAAACGTACATGACCAAGGCAGAATGATAATGCTGCGCACGTGGCGCCCGATATAGGGCTTCATCTTTGAGTGAAGAATAATCTCGGGGATAGACATTATCATTCGCATCGTTGACACTTTCTCTCGCGATCTGTTACTTACAATTTACATGTATTTGCCATAAAGACGGACAAACGAATGTTACAAAAAACACAAAATTGCGGGGGGAAATGATATCGAATCCAACATCTTCACACTGGTCACTGCACTGCAACTCCCGATTACAAGTGGTGCAACTTTCCAACCAATCGACTTGCGCGCCCTGGAATTCCGGAATTTACATATTGCAATACAGTATGACAGAGGTGCATTTGTGCGAACACAAAGGCCATGAGCGTAAGTTAAAATATAGTTTTGAATAGATCTAGCCCTTGAAATTGACTACATTGTACCAATCCAGTAAATATAACCATAAAAAAAAAAAAATCCAGCGAAAATAGGGGGGCGCGCGCCCGGGGCGCCCCCCTCTGGATCCGCCACTGTTGTATACAACAAATCTAAGATAATCGATTGTTGATTTCCTATCAAATCAATAATGTACATTGCACAGTTGGTTGGGTGTTTTTTTTTTACAATGCATTAAAAAAATAGATATCGCCATGAATTCCAAATAAAGAAAAATATAAAGAGGGATTCAAATCGCGACATAATGTTCTTCATCTCATACTCTATCTTCCTAAAGGTTCTCTTCGTTTTTCGCCCTCAACGTTGGAACATCATTCCTCATTTAGACCTATCTTCAACCTGAAGAAAAGTGTATTGCAAAAATACCAAAAAAAATAAACCGATGAGGGTTTGAATAAAATAAAGGATGAGAAAGATAATAGAATTTTTTTTCCACTTGTGACGTCATATACGATCACCTCGATCATATGTTATGTAATATAACATGCATACATTTCAATATATTTGTAATGTTTCATGACTAAACAATGTTTTCCTTTAGGTCTGGGTGTAAAATGATTTGTCTGTTAGTATACTGAAGGCACTGGCGGATCCAGGGGGGGGGGTAGCACAGCCGGCCCGTGCCCCCCCCCTTTGAGAAGTCAAATTAAAATTTGTAATGTAAACATGCCATTAAAACAGAAGATTATGGGTAAATTATAGGTGTCGTACAGGACGTAGAAATGTCCCGTAAGTCACGCAACATTTTAAGCTCTAATTCACCTACGGACGACATATCTTTGTTGGTTGGCAAATTTTTGCATGTCTACCCAGCTGTAGTACTATAATGTTACCACAAAGCAAATTGAAGTTCTTCGTTAGTTTAGCAGATTTAAAAAAATGTGAAAATTGCTGATTTTTTTTAGCATGGAATCGCCCGAACCAGAACCATGAAATGGTAAAATATTTCACCAGAATCAAGCGCTAAATGATAAAAGGGACATTTCATTACATGGACTTAAAAAGAGGAAGAGGGGAAAGAAAAGGAGAAAAAAGGAGAAGAGGGGAAAGAAAGAGAGAAAATAGGAAGAGAGGGAAGGAAGAGAATAAAAGGGAGGGGGAGGGGGAGAAAAAAGAGGAAGAGGGGAAAGAAGAGTGAGGAACAGAGAGAGGAAGAGGGGAAAAGGAAAAGGAGAAAAAAGGAGAGAGAGGAAGAGGGAAGAAAGAAGACAGGAAAAAAGAGAGAGAAAGGGGGAAGGAAAAGAAGAAAAGGAGAGAGGGAAGGACGAGAAGAAATAAAGAGGAAGAGGAGGAAAGAAAATGATGTTCGAACCAAAAGGGCGCCGTAATGATGTTCGAAGGAATGTCAAAAAGATGTTCGAACTGGGGGCCGAATTGATGTTCGAACGGGGGGGGGGGGGGGCGAATTGATGTTCGACGTAGGGGCGCCAAATTGATGTTGGAACTAGGGGGCGTCAAAGTGATACTCGAGCTAGGAGGGGGGGGGGGGCGAAATGATATTCGAACTAGGGGCGCCAAAGTGATATTGGACCTACATGTATGGGCGCCGAATTGATATTCGAACTAGGAGGGCGCCGAAATGATGTTCGAAGGGATGTTAAAATGATGTTCGAACTGGGGGCGCCAGATTGATACTCGAACTAGGAGGGGGGGGGGGATAGAAGCGAATCGATGTTGGAACTAGGGGGTGCCAAGTTGATACTCGAACTAGGGGGGCTCAGAATTGATGTTTGACCTATGTAGGGGCGCCGAATTGATATTCGAACTAGGAGGGCGCCGAAATGATGTTCGAAGGGATGTTAAAATGATGTTCGAACTGGGGCGCCAAATTAATACTCGAACGGGGGGGGGGGGGGGGGCTCAGAATTGATGTTGGAACTTGGGAGCGCCAAATTGATACTCGAACAATTGGGCGACAAATTGATGTTGGACCTCCATGTAGGGACGCCGAATTGATATTCGTACTAGGAGGGCGCCGAAATGATGTTCGAAGGGATGTTAAAATGATGTTCGAACTGAGGGCGCCAAATCGATACTCGAACCGGGGGGGGGGGGGGGGCGGATTGATGTTCGAACTAGGGGGCGCCAAATTGATACTCGACCAAGGGGGGGGAATGATATTCGAACTAGGGAAGCCAAATTGAGTTCGAAGGGATGCCAAAATGATGTTCGAGCTGGGGCCGAATTGATGTTCTAACGGAGGGGGGGGGGGGAATTTATGATCGACCTACATGTAGGGGAGCTGAATTGATACTCAAACTAAGGGGAGGGGCGCCGAATTGATGAACGAACTAGAGGCACCATATTAATGTTTGAACTAGGGGGCGCCGAATTGATATTCGAACTAGGGGCGCCAATTTGATGTTCAAACTGGGAGCGCCAGTTTGATGTTCGACCTAGGGATGCCAAATAGATGTTCGATGTAGGGGGGGGGGTTGCGACGAATTGATGTTCGACGTAGGGGCGCAAAATTTATGTTCGACATCGGGGGGCTCCGATTGAATGTTCGAACTAGGGGCGCCAATTGATGTTCGAACTAGGGGGCGCCGAATTGGTATTTGAACTTTGGGCGCCAAATTGATGTTCTAACGAGGGGGGCGCCAGATTGATGTTAGAACTAGGGGGCGCTGTAATTTTGTATGGGTATGGCTTAAAAAGAATGCAACTAGTATAAGTTATACAAGTTGCATTCTTTTTAAAAACCATATATAATTGCATAGGTTTCAAAGCACATTACATGTTAACATCGTCACGTTCAACACCAATAACAAGCAAGCAATGACCCGCCGTGTAGCTCGTTGTAGGTCGGGACAGTGGCGTAACTACGGGGGGGGGGCACGTTCCCCACCCCCATCGGCTGGCCAAAAAAAACGGGGGAAAGGGGAAAAAGAGGGAGAAACGAAGAAAAACGTATCGTGAAAGAAGAAATTATTGTTCATTATAATAATAATAATGATTATGTTATGTTATATTACTTAAGAAACATTGTTTTCATAACTTTATGAAACATAGTCTGCTCAGGGTCTTCATTGTTATGGGTGCTTGCATTGTCTGTTTAACGAGATATATGATGCTGTTATGCTAGAACCTCCTGTTCTCAAGTCAATATACACCAAATATATTTCCTCGCAGTTCGAGTTGTTATTGTTTTATGTACTGACATATATTTCTTTTTCATGACTACTTAAAGTGATTGCCCCATTTTAAGGTCTTAATATGTATCCTTTCCTGTCCGTGCTTACGTTCGCATTAGTGGATTGGTGATGTATGCCTGCTCTTCAATGAATTCCTAAAATCAGTCCTTAAAATATCCCTTTTTCTAATATGAATATCAAAAGTTTTCAGCTCGCGCTTCGCGCTCGCACCATTCGGTTAGTGAAATATGTTTGGTCTTAGTGAATTCCTACAAACAAGCCTTAGAAATGCCCCTCTTCAGGTCTGAATTTCCTAAACATCAATCTCGCGCTTCCCGCTCGCAATATTTGATTAGTGAGATGTGTATGACAATCATGATTACAATGACTACAAAATAGTGCTTCGTGTGTTTAGATGTAATTCTAACAAAATCAGCAGGCCCTTGACACTCACATGAGATGACTATGGTGAGATATATAAACTCTGAATGGATTCCTTTAAAAAGAAATAGACCTTAAAAT